>NC_091121.1:40045286-40182786 GCF_040183065.1 Periplaneta americana | reverse complement strand
CTTATTCACCTGCAATTTCACGGATATGAGGGATCACTTCTTAGCCATCGATGTACTCTCACCAGTTATAAACACTATGGAGCCGACTTACATAATCGAGCAACAGACTACAAACTAAAAGGACCCAAGTTCAAGCTCAGGTGACAACAAAATCTTTCATCTCGCCAAAAGAGAATATTGCATCTTTAATGATGTTAAAAAGGTTCCATAACCTGTCGGTGATCTCTGATTGAGGTTCTGGCTCATATGTACAGTTTCCCTGGAAAAGGATGAGACGATTGAACATTCCTAAGTCTCAGATGTAAGACACTGCGCATGATCGGAGACCAGAGCACCGATACACAAGATAACGAATATTGAGTTATTTAAATTCAGGCTATTTGGTTTGTTACTAGCATCGTTCCGAAATTCAATTAAAAAACTGCAAAAAATATGATAATATTACGTAAATAAAAGATAAATATATACATAAATCGTGTAGTTAAATCGACAATGGACCTTCATGACTAGATCGACACTCCGCACAGAAAGGAAAGCTTTCACGTCGTTTCCATAGCTCAGACGGTAAGACTTTTGCGTGTTGTGTAGAAGAGTGCGAGTTCGATTCTTAGTCTACACAACAATCTTTTTTGTCTAAATAACGTTGAAATAGCTAAGTCACGTTGAAATATAGTTCTACAAATTCCTGATATTAAGTGTTAATGATCGCAAACAATACAAAATTACAAGTTATAATATTATAAACGTTAATCTAATGAATGCATTTATACACACACATATATACAATGTAAATGCATATATATTAAAAACTAACAATTAAAATGAAATTAAAAAAATATATAATAATAGACAAACTTTTACAAAGGTTTAGAGTCCTTAGGCTATGTCATTTGTTGAGTAATTATTACAATAATTTATTAATAGCTTTCCCATATGTGTAAGAAATGCACTCGCAAAAAACAATTTTTGTTAAAAGTATGGCTTTGGATTATTTCATTCTCACCCCTGCAGTTAATTTTAACTATTTTATCTACGTGTTTGCATTCAATTTTATTCATGTTATGATTGAATGTATAAGCACTGTTGCAGTTATTGACTAATTACATATATTAATAATAATTATTAAATACATCTGTTAAGTAACCAATTGCAGTATCTTTTGCAAAATCTTGAATATTTAAGTTGTCAATAATATTTCTGTACTATATACTATAATACGTTAAAAGAATTTGCAATAGATTTGGGATCCTCTACTTTATAATCATTGGTTTTAATGAAAAAATATTTTCTTTCTTAGGATATCTACAAGTTTAAATTTAATAATATTACGAATAGGTTTAATTGCATTATCTGAATTTTGTACTTTTCTACTCAAATATATTCTATTTCCCTCTTTCATAATTTTTGATAAATTACACTGTACTTCTTGCAGTATTTAAGAACATGAAGATCATTACATTGCAACTCATTACATATAGATTCTTCTTTTTAATACATGAGATTTTGAAGTCCCTGCGTTATCTACATGTTTTAACTTTTGAATTTTTTCACAACATTGAGTGGAGAACATCCACTGAAGTGATTATGAAATTAAGTGAAAAATTCAATATATTTACTCTTAATATCAGTAGTACCAGTATCATATATGTTTTTCCAAGATTCATTTTGTAGACATAAATGTAAATAATCACTAGATACAGCAATTACGATCCTTTCTTAGTTTTTAAATTAATATTTTGAAATTGTTCAGTGACATTGGAAACACATAGGATTTGTTTATCATGGTCAGACAAGCCATTGATTATAGGTTCTGTCGAATAGGAATTCAGTCTAATTCTGTGTACAAAACGTTTATCAATGGCTGTGTTACTTCAGCTTGTATGCTATTGGAAAATGACCCTACGAATAAGGTTTCCAGTTTCAAGGAGTGAATTTAATTTACTTTTACGGAAAAGTTCCGAGAGATAATCTATGTTTATGTCACTACAGATCACAAATTCCATATGAGATTTCTAAAGTCTTTTCTTTACAAATTCAATGTTGGCTATAAATATTAATAAATAATGTAAGAAATATGAATGATTGTAGTTATAAGTCTGATTTACATTATAAAAAGCAAGAATTTACATTCCTCGGCAAGATTCGAACTTTCGATGTTTGGTTTTGTCGTCCAACGTACAACCACGGACCTATTCAATGCTTATGTTAATAACATACAATTTAGCTGTAGCAATGTGGTGTCATAACTTGGGATTTGTTTATTTAATGTAATTAGATTTAATTTGATTAGTTTCGCAACAATTGGACTTCCTGTTATATCCTGTTATTTAGATATTTAATTTAGGGTTGATTTATTAACTCTTACTATGCAAGATGCCTCTTATTTCAATAATTCTATACCATGTTAAATAGTCATTGCCTACACTAAAGTATTATCGTCATCTCTCATTTCTCATCGTAATGGCGAACCGACGTGACATGAGACAGCGAGTTATAGCTCTAGTTGAGGCTGGATATGGGGCTAGATCTGCTGGCCGTTTGGTCGGTGTTCCTGGAAGTACAGCCGCGAGATGGGTTCATCGTTACCAAAATTTTGGGGAGGTCGAAAATCGCCCTATTCCTCGGCGTCCGCGGATTTCTTCATTGGAAGAGGATGCTCTTTTATTCGAGACAGTTCGACAGGACCCCTTTCTGACTGCTAACGAAATAAGAGCAGCATCTAACTTTCCCGGCTCTTCACGGACTGTGATCAGCAGGTTGAGGAACCGCGGTATTAGGAGCCGGAGGGCTGCGCAAATGGAAATATTGGGGGAAGCACAAGCTGTCGACCGTCTTGCCTTCGCTACCAATCGAGTGGATTTCGGTTGGAGAAATGTAATTTTCTCCGACGAAACAACCATCTCGAGTGATTACGAAGGTCCTGTCCGTGTCTATCGTGAGGATGGTCTCCGACATGATCAGCGCTATGTGCACCGACGTGAAAGATCGGGGCGCTTTAGCATATCGTGTTGGGGGTGGATGTCTTACGATGGACCTGGCGTTATAGAACGCATCGATGGCCGGTTTAATGCGGAAACTTACGAGCACATTCTGGAAAATATATTCCTTCCCTCCGCCCGAGAACGTTTTCCCGAAGGAACATTGCTGTTCCAGCAGGATAACCATCCCGTGCACTATGCTGCAAGCATTCAAAGATGGTTTCAAAGGAGACCCGAGATCGAAATCATTAATTGGCCTCCGAAGTCACCTGATTTGAATGTCATCGAAAATTTATGGGCGGAATTGAAAAAGAGAAGGATAGCCACCTATGCCCACCGACGCCCTCGAAATCGAGACGAATTGTGGGATCAAGTTGTTGACACCTGGGAAGATCTCGCCGGGGATCAGAACTTATTCCACAATCTCGTGACATCCATGCCGGATCGACTTAGAGCTGTAATAGAAGCTGCTGGCATGTGGACAAGATTTTAAGTAAACAGGTCTCTTTTTGTTTCTTATGATTTTAGTTTGAGGAAGAATACTTTTAACTTCCAAGTAAGATTTATTTTTTTTGACGAGGTTCAGCCCACTTGTAAGACCCAGAAATTGGGCATAAATTATTCCATATTTTTCGACAAATTAGACAGTCGAGGAACTCTGAACAAATTAATTACACCTCAATAAAAAAAAAGTTTTACCTGGGATCGAACACGAAACGTTTCGGTTATACAATGGAACCGGCACGCTACTATATGAGCTACCGATACAAGACAGTGACAGCAGCAGTCCAGAATGTAGATCCCTTAGCAGGCATTTGCCATTCGGTACAGTGAAGCAATGATATTTTGGGACTCGAGCTATGTTGTGAAATCCTGGCCTTAAATGGCAGTCTTCTTCGTGATCCTTATTCTGGTCCTTGTCCTTGTTGTGGTCCTTGTAACAATTCTTGTACTATCTGTCATGTTATGTATCCCTATGTCGATATCGAGTGAACCGCGCTGTAGAACTTTAACTTCCGACGACCAAGAATCGTCTCATTCTTTTTCAGGGTAACTGTACATTAGTGGCAAAAAAAAACCGGACCAACCCTTGTAGCTGATTTCAGAGCTTTGTTCACTCCAGAGCACGATAGACTGGTAACTAAGACTTTCGTGGTTCGAATCCTGCCTGGGAAGGAAACTTTTTTCTGTTCCTTATTCAAATTTATTCCCAATACTTTTCGATTGCTGGTAAAATTCATGTTCTGGGAATAATAAGTTAATTAAGTAGTAAAATATCTCTGCACTCGAAAAGTATTGGGAATAAATTTGAATAAGGAACAAAATAAAAGTTTCCTTCCCAGGCAGGATTCGAACCACGAAAATCTTAGTTACCAGTCTATCGTGGCTCTGGAGTGAACAAGGCTCTAAAATCAGCTACAAGGGTCTGTCCGGTTTTTTTTGCCACTACTGTACACTAACGCACAGGTAAACAAAACTCAACGCGCCACCTTACGCCATCTGTACTCCGTTGCACTGTAACTTCACTTCACTCTTAAGTTGTCTCGGATTCTAAGTCTGGTCATTACCATGAAAAAACTTTTAACCTTATCAACTGTTAACCCTGTGAAATTTATGAACCACTATAAGCTTAATTATACATCTACAAAGAACGGACACCCCTGGTCTGAGGTCAGCATCGAACACAACCCCACAACTGAAAAACAATATGGGTCCAGCACAGTGCAATAGACAAGCACCCATTTAGAACAGGACGAAGATGAATCTATATTTCCCTGCGGAGAATCGAACCAGACTCCACTGTGCTTCTAGATGTAAAATGCTATAGCTCGAGTCACAGAAAAGAGCTAAAGCAAGACAAAAGAGGTGTAATTAAAAGTAAATACGTTTTCGACATTTATTAACGCTAGTATTTACCTTTTAGTTGTTTACGGCAATGACATCTTCAAACTAAAATACTGACTCACTCTGTGGATTGCTCACTCATTCAGTGAATCATGCAAGAGTTTCCTAGGTTGATAGTAAAGTATTCACATAAAAAACCAACCTCTTGAATAAAGAATAAAGTCTTCGTTATTAGATAACCGGCTTCGACCACTATCGTAGCAGATGACTCACACGGTGGCATCTACTCCAGGGGCTTCCCTAAGATTACCAGTCCTGTATGACATTTACACTTTTTTCTTGGAGTTAGGTTTGATTCACAATGCAAATTTTGAAGTAGACAAAACGTTCACACGTACGCTAACCACCCCACCGAGCGAGGTGACTCAATAGTGAAACACTGAACTCACATTCTGGAGGTCCCAGATTAAAATCTTGGGATCAGGCAGTCTGATCGTGATTTTTAATGGTTTCCTTGATCATAAAATAACTACTAAACTAGTTCTTTGGAAGAAGTAAATGCAGGATTGGTTTCAATTTTCACTATAAGCATAGTGGACACGTATGTAGATATGGGCACAGGATGGCAATATCTATCGGTTTCCGAACTGGTCGGCATACAACAGCAATCTAATATAGTATTAACCTAGATCATATATACCCAGATTGCTCGGCGTTATAGGTTTTGACGGTAACAACTTTTGTCAGGTGTATTATGCTGCCATCTAGTTGTTACATAAGAAGTCATGTCATAACTCCCATTTGAATTGCATTAGCGACTGTACTGCCATCTCGTGTTCGTTTACGGTGATCCTGGCAGTTGTTCTCTTCAAAGTGCAACCGATTTTAACATAGGAATGAGCAATTTATATGTGATCTGGGGTATTAACAATGTATCATTCCAAAACAGAGTCGACAATCGCGATATGATATTACAGCCAAAGTGGTTACAAATTAATATAAATTCCAATAAATGCGACCATGTGTTCAGATTGACATGACCGGAACAAAGTAAAATTAAGGCTCGATAAAACCTAAAAATTCATCCAATCACAACACAAGATTAACGCCATAAAGAAAATCTGATGTATGAAGCAACCACTTCATTAATGTTATGTGATTCTTTCAATAATAATTAGGTTCAAAATGAGCTGTCATATTGTTAATGCATAGACCTAATACACTCTTATTATCAGGCTTAGGATCCGGCACACTTTAGCAACCAATTTACGCAAAACTTGATTATAGAGTTCCTTGAACATAGTAGACAGACATACTGTGAATGTAAACAACGACGTCATATTCTACTGCGTTATATTCTACTGTTAATAGTACAGTCTAGTGACGGTGGAAAATGAAGTAGGATACGTACGGCTACCTCACAACTTTTTATGTCCCTCGGAGACGTTGAAGGCGTTAGCGTTACCATGTACATATTTGCAATTAGTTCGAAAAAACTGTTCACTATAAATTGAAAATGCATTATGATGGCCTAAGTTCGTTTCGAAGGGAGAGACGGAAGAATACTGTACCTCTGATCACGAACCAGAAATGCATATAGAATATTAGTCGGGAGGTCGGAGGGAAAAATACTTTTGGGGAGACCGAGACGTAAATGGGAGGATAATATTAAAATGGATTTGAGGGAGGTGGGATATAATGATAGGGAATGGATTTATCTTGCACAGAATAGGAACCGATGGCGGGCTTATGTGAGGGCGGCAATGAATCTGCGGGTTCCTTAAAAGCCATTTGTAAGTAAGTAAGTATAACTGTAAAATGCAGTGTGATGTGATTATTAGTTACTGAGATACATAAGATGATACTGTTTTATCATATTAGCACCTATGGTTTGGCTGACTACTACTAAAACAAAACAATATCAAAACAATAAAAAGGATATAGACCAAAACTGTATTAAAAATGTGTCCCATATAATATTGCAATGTAGTTTAAATTAGTTCAGGATCTGCCTTTGATAAAAATGCCTACTTTCCCTTCCCTTCGGCAATCGACCCATTTTCCTTAGAATTTCATCCCGAAAGGATACCTCTTCTATCTGTTGTTACGAGAACTTCTGTTGTCAACTATAAAACATACATAATCTGTTTAATGTAACATAGTTAGTTGTTTTTGTGTAAGTGATTAATCTATTGAAAGAAATGGTAGGCAAGAAATGTATATTTTAGAATTTATGAGTGTAAATAGAATTTACGTTTAAATCTTTGTATTCCTGTTCAAATATAAGTCTTTTTTTGAAGGGTAGAGAGCAGACCTTGCACCAGCATATTCATCGAAATGGCAGTGACCTGTGTAAACAAAACGCTCAGCAGTCGGTCAACAAACTGAACAGAAAGAGACGGCAGATATGATAGCTTTAATACGCGACACAAGGTATTTGACTTCCCACTTATCACAAGGTAAGGGGGAATGAAGGCTGTACAGTCCTTCAAACCAGTACTGCTGTGAACTACCGTACGCAGTGTTGACTTATGGAACAGAATGTATTTCTTTACGCAGGAGGAAACTGGAAGAGCGGAGCAAGAGGACCAAAAATTACATTTGGAAGAAAATTTTTAGAGAAACGTTCTACCTTCTTGTGAAGAATAATCATTTGGATTTACCCACTGAGTCCCCAGGCTTGCATTATCTTCATCCCATAATACTCACATTTGTCATTTAGCTCCAGTAGCATATCCCTTAGTATCATCACCCCTTCTTCAAGCAACGTCACATCATTAGCAAATCTTATACCTTTTATTACCGGTACATTAAAATTGTTACTCCCGGTGGTCTAGTGGTTACCTGGCTTGCCTCTGGATTCATGGTACATACAGTAGCGTGCAAATTAATCCGAACAACGTAATTACTTATGCAAAAACATTCAAATGGGATAAAAAAAAAGGATCTAAGACATACCTCAGTAATCTATGTGGCCTACCTTGTTCCTAATAACAGCTCTGAGACGATTTGGCATGGATTCCACTAATTTCCCACAAATATTCTTCATTTCTTCATCGCGAAACCATACACCAATGAGGGCAGAAATCATCTTCTCCTTTGTAAAACAATTCATTTTTTGCATTCTTCTTTTGCAAATTGACCACAAGTTCTCAATGGGGTTGATGTCGGGTGAGTTGCCTGGCCAGGGGAGTACCTGAATATTCTTCTTGTTGAAGAATTCTGTAGTTTTTCGAGACGTATGGCATGGTGCCAGGTCTTGTTGGAACACACCTCTGTCATCCGGAAATGATTTTTGCAGCTGGGGTACGATTCTGGTTTCCAATAAGTGAATATATTTGTCAGAATTAATCATTCCCTTGATAGGTATTAATGCTCCAGGCCCTTCATGAGTAAAACAACCCCAAAACATTACTTTAGGGGGGTATTTGGGTGCTTGTTGGAGATGAGCTGCTGTTACTTTTTCGGATCCTTTCCGTACGTAAGGAACACGGTGGCCGTGGACCTCGAAATGAGACTCATCGGAAAAAAGTACATTCTTCCAGTCATTCACTGTTCAGTGTTGATGTAATTTTGCCCACATTAAGCGTTTTTTGCACATAACAGGGGTTAGCAGTTGCTTCTTAATAGGCTTACGAGCCCTTCGTCCAGCTTCCAAAAGCCTACGCCGCACTGTTGTGACGTGAATATTCGCCCCAGTGGTATCCATTAACTCGCGGGTTAAGTCGACAGCAGTTAGTCTAGGATTTAATTTACTTTTCCTGACAATTAAACGATCATCTGCAGGTGAAGTCTTCCTTTTCCGGCCACAGTTTCCTTTTTTCTGGGGTGTGATGGATCCAGTCTCCCTGTATCGTTTTATGATCGAATTAACAGTAGCCAAACCGATGTGACATTCTGCAGCAATTTGCCTCTGTGTCATAGAAGAATGCTCTGCTAATGTTATAATTTTAGACCGTTTTCGTGGAGTTGTATCCATTTGTGAAGACGACAGAATGTACACAGGATTGCAGTATTAAGTCTTCAACACAACTGAAATGCTTATAAGTACAAAACGACAGTCAAAATGTCACATATTATAAAACAAATAATGACAGACCTTCAACAATGGAATTACATGTACTACAGATGTCAATTAAAGCAGTATGAGCAGCTGTGAGGCCAACAATGACAGAAAATGTAAAAATGTGTCGTGTTCGGATTAATTTGCACGCTTAGATTCGTTCCTGGCAGAGGGCGATCAATTTTTAGGCTAAAAGAATCCCAAGAGTGAGATAACGAAGCTTTGAGCAAATGTGGCAACACTGACTCTACTGTCATTGTTGAAACAGTCAGCGCTTAATGAATAAATATATGCCTTAAGGCGCTGCCTCTGGTATTCATTCTAATAATCAGCAGAGAATTACAATTTGTTTTATTTCGCACTCTGGTTTGGACCACTAATTAACTTGTAATAACCTGCAGGTATTAATATAACAATAGAATAAAGAAGTGGACAATGGGTTAGTCCAAGACTGAGATTGTGTTTTATTAATGATGCAAATACCAGACGAAATAATTAAAGAATGGAAAGAATCGGAGAAATGTTAATGTAAATAAAACCAAATGCTTCTTAATTGGAATATTAATTGAAATTAAACTTCAAGTGCAGAACAGAGATACTCAAATGTAGTGTTAAATATAAATAAACATGCGTGTAGGTCACGATATACCTATGTCTACACTTGGAAATAATAAGGTACGGTATTCGTGTTATAGTCTAGTGTTTAGTTTTTGTTTATAAGTGAAGTGCAGTTCGTCCGGTCCTTGAAAAGCCATCCCTTCAGCTACCTATTAACCTGTAGTACCTCAATGAAATTTCGATTTCTAACTAGAGAGAGCAGACGGCTGAAATGAAAACGTTTAATATTCCTTAGGGAAAACCTCTCAAAGATAAAATACGGGATTAAATACCACAAAACTCAAGTATGTGTGTGTATCTAATGTCTACCTACTTCACTTCCGTGATTCGGGTACCGTATATTGCGGATAGATTGCAGGACAGTGGCCAATTTTCAATTTGTACACCACTCCGGTGGGCCACGCTGTAAATGATGTGTATCTGTGAAGAGATGTGTCATGTACTAGGATGAGTGTTGTGTAAATGTTTGTGTAAATGTAGTGTAGGGAATGAGTGAAGATGATGATGATGATGATGATGATGATGATGATGAGGGTGAGAGAAGGGGAAACTCGGTGTCGACACGTAGCCTATTTCTATGGAATAGGATCAAGAGGGCCTCCAGGCTTAACGTCCCCATCCGACGGACGAATCACTATCAATAGTGACATAATTGTGCCTTCTCTTCATATATACTGCGGAGAGATTTAGGATTTAACCCAGGGATATTGGTGCACAATTTAGCAGAACTCAAGTGTAATATGGGGGGCAATGAAAAGGGAGCAGTTAAAGCTAGTGATGGTATCGAATATAGCTGCGGCGGGTGGAATGGGGTGAATTTCCCCTACAACTTGACGTAAGCAGCGGTACAGTCAGTATGTCAGTATAGCTGCTTACGTCAAATTGTAGGGGAAATTCACCCCATTCCACCCGCCGCAGCTATACTCGGTACCATCACTAGCTTTAATTGCTCCGTTTTCATAGACCTAAATGTTTAAAACAAGAAGATAAAAATGAACAAAAATCGGAACTTTATAAATCTCTGAAATTGTAAAGTGAAGACGAAGATCATTCGGAAGTTACAAACCTAAAAGAGCAAAAGAGAAAAAAGAGAAAGAGAGAGAGAAATGAAACTGATAATTTGATAACTTTAACTATTACAAAATGTACGTGTAACAGTAGGGCCTACACTATATTTTGTAATAAATTACCACATAGTTACCGGTTGTTCTCTATATCCAGTTGGCTTACATAACAAAGATATCGATATTTATTTATTTATTATTTATTTATTTATTTATTACAGTAATAGAGTAATAATAATGATAATAATAATAATAATAATAATAATAATAATAATAATAATAGTCCCACGCCGTGGCGTCGCGGTCTAAGGCATCCTGCCTAGGACTCGCGTTACGGAATGCGCGCTGGTTCGAGTCCTCATGGGGGAAGAAATTTTCTCATGAAATTTCGGCCAGTGTATGGGACCGGTGCCCACCTAGCATCGTGATGCACTTGGGGAGCTACAATAGGTAGCGAAATCCGGTTACGCAAACCAGCTATAACGGCTGGGGGGGATCATCATGCTAACCACACGATACCTCCATTCTGGTTGGATGATCGTCCACCTATGCTTCGGCATGTGGGCGTGAGGCCAGCAGCCGGCTGGTCGGTCTAGGCCCTTCACGGGCTGTAGCGCCACGGATTAATAATAATAATAATAATAATAATAATAATAATAATAATAATAATAATAATAATACCAAAAATAATAAACTTATACATGGTGCAAAAGCCAATGGACGGTCAAAATCGAAGAGCAGATTGCTGCCCTCACATCCACATGTCTCAGCAGAGTGAACGATCGTGCTTAGCACGATGATCCCTCTAGCCGTTACACCTATCTTACGAAACCAGATTTCGCTGCTCACTATACGTCCCAAATTTAATCACGATGCTTGATGGGCACCTTTAGGACCGGTCGAAATTTCGTAAGAAAATATTTTCTCTCGTAAGGATTCGAACCAGCGCTCATTCCTTTCGCTGGTTCAAGGTGTGACGCCTTAAACCACGCAACTACGGAGCGGTACTCTTCCTACTTAATACTACGTACTAAACATCGTAACTCGACGAAACACACACTGCTGACTACATATTGAGACGAATATTTTCCAATAGACAGCCATTAACGACATGCATTTCCTACAGGAATTCCTGTGACAACTATTCTCCGAGATCACTGAGCTGATACGCGGACAGTAATCTGCAACCATCTTTGACATAGATTCAGAAAACAGCGGCAACTATTCCATCACATTAATATTTATTCGGCTATTTAACAATTACTTTGCACCAACTAGTAAGTTATTTACCGTTGATAGAATTGTTGATATGTAGTGACATTATGATAGGCGAGATGAGGCCGAGGATTCGCTATGTGACTAATTTAAATTCGTCTTCCACTAGGGCAGGCATGTCAATTGATGCCCACAGGAGCAAGCGCGCGCTTTAGAGCCCAAGAGAGCCTGAACGCTTTACAGCGGAAAGGAAAGAGACAGACGAAAGAGGTAGTATATGCCGCTTGGTCAAGCTATATTTAAGGATGGCCAGCACTGATTCAATAGATAAATGGAAGAGAACTTATTAAAACTGTATCCATGTTAATTTTTAGATTTGCCTGAGAAGTATAAGTACATTATAAGAATGAAAGTTTTCATTTTAATGCTCATTTTTCACAAGTTTGATTTTTTTATTCAAAAGAAATATTTTCTCAACTTTTCGTATAGAAAAATGAAATTTTCAGATATAGGCCTATTTATTTTGTAGTCTTACAGAATGTTTTCGTAAATCTAATAAACCGTAAATACGTATTACTGAAGATAGTGTATTAAAAATTTTGAAAATATTCGCATGGAAATTGTTTGTAAGGAAATTAATTAACAAAGCAACTACTGTTACATCATAAGCAAAAGGTATGTGCCCATGTGTTGTAAAAATGTCAGCTCTATAGCTTCAGCAGATTTCGAGAAAATAATTAAATATTCTGATGATAGGAAGTTGCTCACAAATATCACCTTAAAAGCATAATGCGATAAGAGTTTTGTTATGTAATATTAGTTACACTTAAAACATATTATAAAGTACCTAGGTAACTTTGCTTTGTACTGTAATATTGTTTTGATTAGTTTATTGATTACTTTTGTAAAGCTAAAGATACCACCATCAATATAAATTCTAACTTATGTCATACTCAATCTCTTTCTTTGGAATATCACTTTCTTTATGAATGATGTGTTTCATCCACTTAATACAGTATAATATTATACTACTATGGCCCGGTTTCTTCAACCTTTGTTAAATTATAACAGTGTGTTATTCCATTTTAACTGTAAACTTAACAGTTGAAGCATTTCTTCAACTACTGTTAGTACTAACAAGCTGTTAAAACCTATGTTAATTTAACTGCCCAACTTCATGCAGTTAAATCATTTAACTCTTTGTTAGCATAGAAGTACCCAATATGGCTGGTGCGATAGATGCTGAAGTTATATATCTGCATTATTTAGAAAATGATATCCATGAATACATAAACAGAGAGGATGATTTCTGTGATTTGACAGACCAGAAGTTCATACAATGGTATAGGCTATTTTCTGCCAAGCCTCACTTTTCACTTTCAACTTAGATCAGTTTGTTTGTTTATTCTCATTAATTGGTTTATACTGGGAAATAATTTCCAGCAGAAGGTTTCTTTTGAAAGAAGAGAAATTAGTTCCAAGATTTCTTTTTGTTCCAGTGTTTTCCATTTCATAACAGCAATACCAATACACCGCTCCACGCTATTGTGATACAGACGAGGAAAGAAGCAGAAATCAAACCTGAGAGAATAGAATCAATCTCTGAATCAAACAACGAAAACAAGCGAGAATCGCAATTGTCAGAATTCAGAAAACAGAAGTGAGCCTATACTTGGTTATAGGTTATGGTTAAACTGTAGAATCTCTGGTCCTAACAGAGAGTTAACAAACAGAATGTTAAAATGTGAAATGTAAAGTCGAAGAAACGCAATATTTTAACAGCAATTCATACTTTTAACTTATAGTTAATTAACGCTATGTTAGGTGCATTATAACAAAGGTTGAAGAAACCGGGCCTATGGAATTTAAATGAATATTCCTTCTTAACTCTCTATTATGTTATTAAGATTTAAAACACATGTGCAATATTAAGAAATCAGTGTTAGTACTTTTGTTTTAGAGACAATATAGATAATATTAAACAGAAAGAAGCCATATAAAAATAACGACATAAAATTTCACGTTCCGTTTGAAGTTTGTGCACCACTGTTTTCTTAATCCAACAGGTTGCTTATTCATACACACAACCCTTCTTTTTTCCATACTCAGCGCTTGCTGCCCGCGCACGACGTCAAGGTCAGAAAAATGCGCTTGCTTTGACATGACTGCACTAGGGGAAAACTCGAAAATAATAATCAAATCAGATAATAAGTCCAGGTAGGTATAGAACTCACTGTAGGCAATCGCGCCCGACACCTCAGTTATGTACATACGTCGGTGGCCCCACGTTATATAGCAACAACTAGGGATCCTAGACAGAACATACGAAGCAAATACCCGCAGATGGACCTAAGATTGACGCAAACTCCTGATATGTGACACCATGAGGTTTCAGTACCTAGAGTTGTTTAAATAGCTTTGCGATGGCTTCGCGGACTGTACAGTGGAGTTGTTTTCGCAGCTGTCTGGGACTGTGCCTGGCGTTGTTTAAAGTTGAATGGCACTGAGAAAACAGAGGCGCACAGTCCGGCATGACAGAACTCATTGTTGCACCACCAGGCCTGTCACTGTGAAGTGACGCCTTCATTTCTATGAGCCACAGCTTTCAGGAATCACAATGTTCTCTTCATGTCCTAAATTACAAGCGATTGCGTCATACATATTAAACATGCATTGACTACACTACTTAAGCACGAATTGATTATTTAGACAGCATTGTTTGAAGACGGTGAGACTCATCTTTCACACTCGAGCTGTCTGGAGTGAATTGTTCGAAGTTTGAAAAATTAGAAAAAAGAAGGCCTGAAATTACATTGGCATAGATTTGGTCGTAATGATAGTAGCTTTTTGATATTTTTTGTACTAAATAAATGAACTTTTAGCTATTGAATGAATCTAAAATAGTTATTGTATACTGCAGCCGTGGCGAAAAGACTCTCGAGCACAGTGTGGCTCGTAGTGATAGCTGTGCTTCCTAACTCCCCCAACCCCCACCCTCTCACTCACTGGAGTCAAACTCCGTTCCATTTGTATTTGTCTCTGACCTGCGAGTGGTACCTCTACAAAAACGAAAGTATCAAGTAGAATAGGAGGACGCATTTTTTTGCTGCCAATATGGTGAGAATATTAAATGTTTGATTTGTTCACAAATATTACGAGGAAAACGGTTGTATAACATAAAACGGCATTATAACTATATGTTACTCATGAAACATTAAAAGGTTAAGTGTTGTTGTTATTATTATTATTATTATTATTATTATTATTATTATTATTATTATTGTTATTACTATTATTATTATATCATTTTTTATCCTTTTTCATCAGATGTACGAATAATGCGGTTAGGTCTTCAATTTAAACTCACAGATTTACAATGTAATGTTACGATGAAAGCTAGATGTAAGGACTTGACAAATGCTGAACTTTTCAAATCTTTATCAAAAAATAAATATCCGAAGCTTCGTTCTTTCGCTTGCTCTGTTGAAGCCATGTTCGCTATAACTTACGTTTGTGAAAAATTATTTTCAACAATGAAAGTAGTAAACACCTAATTTAGATTACGACTGACAGACAAATACTTTCGTGATCAACTACGACTGGCAGTGAGTGACATAATTCCCGATTTTGAAACTCTGTCGCAGAGACATTCTGAAGACGGTTAATTTTAGGTTGTGATAATATGTCCTATGCTTTCTTGTTCATTTATTTCTTCGTTACACGTACTAAACATTAGTTTGTAAGCTTCTCTATAAAATTATATTTAAGTGTTTGACGTAAGAAAGATAAAAATCCGTTAATAAGTCACAGTTGCTTCACATCCCCTTCGGGTGTCCGCCTCCCTCCATAGGTGCTATGCACGTTGCAGGTTACACAGTGGCTCGGCGCACGATTATATTTTCGCCACGGCTGATCTACTGCATTGCATTAATGTTTAAATTTTAAAAGTAGTTTTTTACATTCAATCCACTAATACACTATTTTTTTTTTTTCCAGAAAGTATTTAGTTTGCGGTTTGAAATTTTCAGGACATATTAATAGCCTACTGGTACATATAAGACGATCGTAATGACACAATTTAAAATCTCTAAAATAATTCTGATTTTTGTTCATTTTTCTAGACGATTTTTTTTAACGTTAAATATTCCTTTGAGCTCTCGTACAAGAAATAATGGACATATTAAAATGATATATGGTTTTATTTTAGTGTCCTCTGACACCTTTATTTCCATGGAATCACATTAAATGCATGCCATAAATTACAAGCATTAATTAATTAATTAATTCATTCATTCATTCATTCATCCGTTTATTTATTTATTTATTTACTTATTTATTTTTACCGGCAGAGTTAAGGCCATTAGTTCTTCTATCCTACTCAACCAGTATAAGAACACATAGTAAATATAAAAATAAAAGCAATATAGGAACCAATAATAATGATATGGTAAGAACATACATATTAAATATGCATTGACTGCATTGCTTAAGCACGATTTCATTATTTTACTAGTATTGTTTGAGTAATATGAGACTCATCTTTCACACTCCACCTTTCTGAAATGAAATGTTTGAAGCATGAAAAATTAAAAAAAAAGTCTAAAATCAGATTGCCACAGATTTATTTAATCGTAATGATGGTAGCATTTTGGAATTCTTTTTATGCTTAATAACGGAACTTTTTGCTATTGAATGTGCCTAAAATGGTTATTATTTATTATCTACTTCATTGCAAGTTAGAAATTAATTTTAAATTTTAAATCTTTCTTTTTGGGTTCAATACATTGGTACTCTTTTTTTTTTTTCAGAAACTGTTTAGCTTAGGGTTATGAAATTTTCAGGACATGTTAATACATATATGATAGTCTTAATGATGCAGTTTTGAAATATCTAAAAAAATTCTGATTTGTGTTCATTTTGTAGACGAGGAAAAAAAAGTAATTTTTAAACGACGAATATTCAATATAATGTGTACATTATTTTTGTACGAGGGCTCAAATGAAAACAATAATGTCAACAAGGGAAGGTGAAGATGGATGATGATGATGATGATGATGTTTATACGAGACGTCAGCGTCAATAGCTATTTGTGCCTATTACCTACGTTTTTCAGAGAGGAAACAATTTAGTAGTATAAGTAAAATACAAACACAAACTTAAACGTTGCCACCAAGAACAAGGAAGAAACTGTAAAGGA
Source organism: Periplaneta americana (assembly GCF_040183065.1). Classification (NCBI taxonomy): domain Eukaryota; kingdom Metazoa; phylum Arthropoda; class Insecta; order Blattodea; family Blattidae; genus Periplaneta; species Periplaneta americana. The sequence continues at coordinate 40,165,806 of NC_091121.1, read as the reverse complement.
AAAAATGGAATATTTGGAAGAAGGTGATAATGGAAAAAAAATAAAATAGGGCTGGGAAGTGAGATGGGAAGAAACCGGAAAGAAAGTAGGAAGATACGGACGGACTTTATAAAAGAGAGTATAGAGTAGGAAAGTAAAAAGAAGTAGGAAAAGAGAAGGGAAGATTGGAGGAGAAAAATAAAATCAGGACAAGAAATGATGAAAAAGAGAAGAGAAAAAGGAGGAAAAGTAGACGAAAAATGTCGAAGAATTATAAAGGGGATAGAGAAATAGAAAGAAGAAAGTGAAGATGAAGAAAATCTGAGAAAGAGCGGAAAAAGAGAAAAGGGAGAGAAGGATAGAAGAATAAGTAGGAGAAAGTGATGGAAGAGATAACGGAAGAAGACAAGGGGGGAAAGAAAAGAGGAGGTGAAGAAAAACTATAAAAAAAAATTGAAGGAAAGATTAGAAGATGGAAGAAAGAATGTGAATAGGGTGAGGAAAGGTTGAAGAGAAAAAGAGAAAAGGGGACTAGAAAATTAGCAGGTGAAGGGGAAGAAGAAAAGTATAGAATTCATGACAAGAAGAAGATAAAGAAGAATGGGGAAGGAGAAGAAGTGATGATGTGATACAGGAGAAGAGAAAAATAAAATATGAAAAGGTGAAAAAGGAGAGGAAATAGTGAAAAAAGAAACGAAAAGAAGAAGAGGACGTGGGAATGTGGAGATTGGAGGAGAAAAATAAAATGATAAGAAGAAATGATGAAAAAGATAAGAGAAAAAGGAGGAAAAGTAGACGAAAAATTTCGAAGAACTATAAAGGGGATAGAGAAATAGAAAGAAGTGAAGATGAAAAAAATATGAGAAAAGAGAAAGGGGGAGGAATTAGGTAAAGAGGGGAGAAGGATCTGGAGAGGCAAGATAATGGAAGAGATAACGGAAGAACAGAAAGAGGCAAGGTAGTCAGACTGGAAAGAGAGGGAAGATGGAAGCAGAAGAATGAAAGAGAAAATATAAGAAAGGATGTCGGCCTAAAGGAGAGAAGAAGGACAAAAGAGAATGAGGCAGAAAAGGAGACCAAGAACATACATTTTACATCACATGTCTGACTTTGGACTTTACTACGAAGTTGTGGGGTTCACAAAATAGCTGGACAGATACTCGCACATGCATTGCCGATAATTAATAAATGTGTGTATGATGAAAACCACTGAGACTCACAGTCCAGCTGTATATAATTTACATAAAAGGGAGATACAACAACCGTATGTAACTGCATACTGTACGTCTGTGATTTCGGAGGCTATAAAGTCTAAATTGCAATTCCTGCACTTTACGGACACTATCTGCATTTCAATGACCCGGGACCAGGTTTTGTTTCATGATGGAACGATAATGCATACTTACAACTTAAACATGTGTTTCCCAGTCGTGTTCGACTCGTCTATGGTATATCCTAGTGCTCAATACAGACACGCACGCCTGGTAAGCGTGATATCTCCAGAAATGTTTTTCAGACCAGGAAATTAAACGTGATTAAATTGCATTATTGAATTTTATATCACTTCCGTCTTATCACAACAGATTTTTAATAATTTTAGTCTGCATTCCATTGCTTTTCTTGACATTTCTATAGATTGGCAGTCAAATTATCAGCAGTATTTTTAGTAGTTAGAAGAGACACTTTTTCAGTAAACATAGTCTACCTGCCATATTAGAGGCATATAGTATTATATATGTATAGGGAAAGTAGCCATCAATGGACCAGCTAACGATTTATTTTATCCAACAAAGGCAATGCCTTAAAATTCCGTTCATAGGCTTGAACAATTACATTTCTGATAACGAATGATAAAATGAAGTTCCAGGGCTACATCCTATTTATATCTGTTTAAAGATTAGCTCATTTAAAATTCGGCTATTGGTTCAACGAAGGCGACAGGGTTCTATGAATGGACCACCAATTTCCCATGAATGAACTAAAAGAAAAATTTTAAAAATATCTCAAAATAATGTCAACAAATGACAAATCATAACGATGAAGAAACATAGATTCGATTAATGGACGTTGAAGTTACTTTTAAGGCAATTGTAGGCCTAATCGTATTCTGAAACTGAAAGTCATGAAAAACACAGAACTTGTCATTTCAATGTTTTGAAGTCTTAGGCTGTTTCTAAATTAGCTAATACAGTAGTAAAAAATGTTAGCATACAACTTTAAATTACATGACAGCAACATAATAATGTGATTGTACATATGAAATTATTTTCTGGAGTCTGACATTATTCTTATACTGTAGATAAAACAGTCTTCCTTTCCAAAGACATACATGCCACACAAATTATTTCTTTTGACTTCGGCTAACATTTGCATAAGTTCCATGCACTCATTTCCTGCAAGACATACACTAAGTCATATTTTCCTCGTTGGTTTTTTTATACATGAAACAAAACCAGGAGTCTTGATTTTGATTGCTTTCTGAAGGGAATTGGTTTCCATGAATGGTCCGTTTTAAAATGCAGTCTATTCATGGGAACTTCAGCTGGTCCATCCATAGCGACTTCGTCATTTTCTAATCACACTTAAAGAGCGCTGAGGAGGTATACAACATTTAAGAATATACAACTGAAAAGGAAGCAGATAGAACACTGCTTCTAGCTATGTATGTCATTTCATAACTTAATGTCATTAAGTCAATGTGCTCTGTACTTAAAGTTACTTTAAAATTAAAGTAAATATAACAAAAAGGTATCTGAGCTTCTTGTTCAGCCCATGTGTTTGCTGCCGGTACCAAATACAACTCAGGGGTGGCATACACGAGGGGGAAGTCTTGAGGTGACGTTTCACGCATACGCAGTCAATATGACCAAGAATATGGCAACGGTTCATTGAAAGCATCGGTTCATTGATGGCTATTCACCCCTAATAGTTTACACAATGGCAACATGACTTTGAGAATTCGTCATAGGAATACCTGACATTGGTTTTATAGTTGGCAACAACAACATAAATCTTAAATAAAATCTAACCATATAGCATTTATAGGCCCATCTAATGAAAGACGGATTTTCAAAATACAGCATTGACTTTTCAAAAGAATATTTTCAAGAAATTTATTATTCTGATTTTGTTTTGTCGGAGACGAACTTTTAATACATATAACAGTCTTACTAATAAAAAACTCTTAGGGCCGATTGTATAAACCATTTAATCTTAGATCAGAGTTTCATGTTGAAGATATGCACCCACAGGCTTGGTTAACAATTAGCATCATATACAAACATCTGAAGATGGTACAATTTACGTACCGAAAACGTTAATGAGAAAATATGACTAATTAATTCATTCATATTGTATGATAAGCAAAGGCGGAATACACACACATAATTATAGTCAAACTTAGATCAGAGGTTAAATTGATCCTTGTTCTAGCTGAACTTGGAATTTTATGTTGTATAAAGTCCAATCTGAGATTAATTTGTCTCAAACTAAAGTCAAATTTGACTGAAGAAATTTCTCCGATTAAGCTAGATGATCCAAGTTCAGTTATTTCTTTTCTGTTTGAAATATACGAGTGGCAGACTGTGCAAATAGAATAACCATTGTTATTAATATTAATTGATATGGTAGATACATTTATATATATTTTTTTCAATTTCTTGCCTTAATACACAAACAATCTTATATTTTATAAGGCTCTATCGTGTTCAGCAGTATCAAATAACATAACCTATAATTATATTATGTTTATAACAACCATTAATTATTAATGAATGTGATAGGTACATTCGTAAATTTTCAATTTGTCGTTTTATAAAGCTGTATTATGTTTAGCAGTATCAAACACCATAACATGATAACAATTTGGAGAACATTCAACCTTCTTCTTATTGTCCGCCATTATTTACATTGCACAAATAAACCAGTGTCTCCAACAGTGTGTACGGAAAGTCGCCAAAAAGTAGTTGTAAAGTCGCTAGATTTCTCAATAATCAACAAAGAAAGATTAAATTTTGTCACTATGGGGTGCTAAAAAGTTCGCTAAAACCCCTATTTAAGCAATACAAAAGTTAAAAGAAATTGTTATTGAAAAAGAGTTAAAGTCGCTAGATTGGCAACACTGAACAAACTTGTACAACATGGTCCGCGCATCACATATTTCATCTGTTTATGCGATGTTGCCAAATCCTTTTCACGTGAACTTAGATTGCATTTGAACCAAGGTAATTGATCGCAGAAAAGTTTTATATAATAGAAGAAGTGTCTGAACTCGGTTCACTTTTCGATCTTCGATCAAAGTTGATCTTCAGTCAGGGAGTTTTATACAATTGGGCCTTAAACAGATATTTAACTGTTTTATATTTAGGCCTACATAGTGAATAGCTTGGTTATAAGTGGTATGTAAATTCCTGAACTAACATAGAGTAGATACTTCCTTTCAGCCACAATTTCCATTTCCACGTAGGCCCTACATTTAAATGTTTCTCCACCCGTTTTTCTCGTTCATTTAGTCATTCATGGCGAAAATCTGAGTGAGAAAAGTGGCGAATTGGTTTGGAGCTCACATGGATATTTCTTCTTAGCCCAAATTTCCATTGCACGGAAGTGTTTTCGCGTGCCTTTTAAAAACATATCTTCTCCCATTTTCTCTTCTTGCATTGACTGATTTGTTAATTCATTCATTCATTCATGTTTCCACGAATGGCATCGGAGTAAACCTTCCACGCAAAGTGTTACAATTTTTCTTTCTTCTAGCTCGAACAAAAACGTTTCATGACAAAATGACAATGAAACTATTTCCCTCACAAAGATTGAAAGCAGAGTTCCAGTTGTTTCCGAAAGGAACTGTACGGAATGTTTCTCACGACGCAAGAGACGTTTTCATTCACGAGTTGAACAGTTGAAGAGCAATAAGCGAGCCAGCCGCCCGTCCTGTCAAAGTCCCGGCTTGTGATTAATTACAACCGCTCTCCTTCTATTTACATTTCAGAATAGTCATCACATCGGTTTCACCGCGACATTAGGGTGCTACCGGCCCAGGGGTGTACAGGATACCAGCTCTATACTATGACGAACTGCTTCCTAACTTTATTGTCTTTGTTATACCTTTATTTATTTATTTATTTATTTATTTATTTATTTATTTACTTACTTATTTATATATATATATATATATTTATTTATTTATTTATTTATTTATCTATTCATTCATTTATGTATTTTTATTTCTTAACTTTTGTTTCTTTTTTTTCTTTTCTTTCTCACATAAAATGTTTTAATTATTGTCTATGCCCATATATTTACTGATTATAAGTTGCTTGTTAGTTTATATACATGTTTAATTACGCCTATTAATTTGTGGTAGTGCATTTGCTACAAATCAAGTGGCCCGAGTTCGATTCTAGGAAGGGAAATAAAAATGTATCTTTTTTCAGAGGGGTTTCATGTTATTAGTCCTGTGTTTTCTTTAACCAATGGCCTTGAACTATGCCAGTCACATGATCAGAATCTCCAGCTATATACAGGCTTAGAAAAAAAGGTGATGGTAAAGTACCCAGTTTAGATAAATATTCCGCCAGACAGTCGTGTCCTGTGGTAATCCTTATGGTAGCTACAGTCTCTTTACGGGGGTGATTAGGAAGACAAATGTCTAATGTTGGTTTACAAATCTCACAACTGTGTGAATTCACATCACTTATTTATTTTACAATATCAATCGTATGATTTTTCTGTTGTCTTTCTTTGTAACGATGAAATATGTTCATATTAGGTTGTTTCCAATCTGTGAATGGGGCTTCAATGTATTTTGAAAATTATCTGTTATTTATAGCATTTCCTTGACGCAGCAAGATGGAAATATTGTGGGTGCGTGGAATACCTAGAGTAGGGATGGTAACTTTTCCAACGTTGGCTACGGAGAGCATAAAATTGGGATAAACATCAGTGACCTAGACCAGATTCGAACTCACAACTGAAATTAACATTGAATATTTAACAGCGTTGTCCATATCATGGTTAATATTATTATTTATTTTTATAGAAATACTTACTGTGTCAAATGCATTAAAGTTTCTCACTCAACTGTACACCCCTGACGTAAACAACGCAAATTTTCTGTTAGTTATCCCACGATGCGTTCAATCATCTGCTCGAACCTGCGTCTCACAAAACAGGGTGCTCTAATTTTTTTCCAAGAGTATTCATGTCCAAAAATGAATTATGTTTTAATTGGCACCTCGCCATTCACAAAACCCCTGCTCTCTGCGCAGCTAATGACTACACCTTTACGAATGAAGACGTTGAGGTTTCAGTCATTGTTACGTCTGTTTCTGCAAACTAGACGAGCAGTTGTTGCATCTTGAAAGGGAGCCATCTTGATCTTACTCTAGTCATCTCGGCATTCTTTGGTGAGAGCCTCGAGCGACCTTGGACGGAGAAAGAACCCGAGACTCATGAATGTGAATGATATGAGTTAATGTACGACTGAAATACAGAGGCGGTGACGTCACAGCTAAGTTCGGTGAAGAGAGGGTCATGGAAGGAAAACGTTACCTTTTATATCTACGGTTTCTTCGTAATTTTACCATTGCTGTTCAGAGTTTTTCGCATTTTCAGGCGACTTCAACCTTACACACACACACTAAAAGTCATATGACTCCTATAACGTGAGATTAGCAAGGTGACGAAGAGACGGATGGATGGATGGATGGATGGATGAACGAATGGACAAGAAGAATGGCAAACGAAGGACGGGTGAAAATATGGATTGTTTTTGATTAAATAATTCTTACTCGCTAGTTTAATAATCATTTTTGTTATTTTTATTATTTTTTTCTATCGATAATTTGTGTTATTTATTTGGTTGTGGTATTATTCTTTTAGATTAAACTTTATTCATGGCCACGTGCATCAAGTCGGTTAGTGTAACCACCGATTAAAATTATCATCTGCCCACCGCTGTGGAGTAACGGTTAGCACGTCTGATCGTGAAACTAACGGGTCCGGGTTCAAATTCTGGTTGGGATAAGTTACATGGTTAAGGTTTTTTTTTCGGGGTTTTCCGTCAACCCATTAAGAGCAAATGCTGGATAACTTTCGGCGCTGGATCCTAGACTCATCTCGCTAGCATTATCACCTTCATCTCATTCAGACGCTAGATAACCATAGCAGTTGATAAACTAACCAACTAAAAAAAAATACCATCTAATCCTGATTAAGCATTTTTACAGTGCATCGACCCCCGTGAACACTTAAACAAGAGGTTAACAACGGTGATATCTAACCGGCCATGTTCGAATGGTTAACGAAGATAACCAGTGATTAGTAGTAAAATAAAATGGTAGCCAGATTAACAGCTGACGACAAATTTTTGTATTCGAATTACTTGGATCGTGATGATGGTAAGCGTGAGTTTGTGTTAGTGGAAAGAGACAATTGGAGGGCTTAATGTGAAACTAACTTAACTACAAAAATTGCCATTGTTTATGTTTTTTTTAGACCAATCGATAATATTTCGTTCTTCTACTTGGTAAAAAAAAATCATAACTCAGTTCCGAATAGTTTTGTATATAATTCAGTTCATAACTACAAAACATGACGGTATACTTCATGTGAAATAAGCGTATTGCCTGTTAAGAACTTTGTTGTGAATAAAACATCGATTGTAGTTACGTTAGTTTCACTTTGTTTTGTTTAGTCAACTGTCCGCAGACAGATCTGAACCTAACAAGTGATACCAACCAGGCAATACTTATGAGGAAACTCTAGACCAGGAGATAATGGGGTAGGGTGACCAGTTCATTTCCCCCCTCCATTGCATACATCGTCGATTAGCTACGTATTACACTAATCAGACTTCAGCTGCACACAAACAATTGTTCTTCCTCTGACACAAACCATCAAGTGGGCTGTACTGTCTGGTAATAGATGTACTTATCAGCCAGAACCTCAATCAGAGGCAAGTTTCACATTAAGCCCTCGAATTCTTACTAGTATTTAGATGACAGAAAATGCCAGTAGAAATGTCATTTATCGAAATGTGCCGTGTTGTTTTTGCTGCAACAAATGAGGTATCACATGGAATATTCCATAAACAAAAACAACCCTATTTCTCCCTATGAACCGGCTGTTTACATTACGATTGTATGCAACTGATATTTTCATTATTTTAAGAGGGAATAATGCACATATGCACAGAACAAATGCTGTACGAATATTCACGATGTAAGCAATGTGGCCTAATATGTCATGTCTCTAGGAATAGGTCTATCACTTTTCCTACATCGCAGGCTGAAAGAAGAGAGGTTATGGATGGATTCTAAGATATTGTATAGTTTTCCGGATGTAATTGGAACCCTGGATTGTACACACATTTGCAATAATCTCCTGATGGTCTAATGCTTCATCGTTTTCCTTTCATGGCTATTCCACCTTGTTTTCTTATTACATATTTATATTTAGTAATTAAGTAGATCAGTACTTGAAGCTCACTATGGATTGCAATTATTTTCACTTCTTATTTTCTATGTTCTAATATTTTAAGCTGATGACACAGAAAACAATGAAATGCAGCTCGAAAACATAAGAGCGCAGAGCTATAGAGTTCCATGATATTTTTACTTCGCCACAAGAATGAAGTGATGTGGTCAGCACCACGCTTCGACCGCCTTTCACCCACGGTAAAGACCCGGTATTCAATTTCATAAGAGGCTGAGTGAAACTCGGGGCCGTTCTGAAAGTTTCGTCACGAGAAAATCCCGTCATCTCTCTGAATTGATAAGGAATTAGCTAATTATAAAGCTTAAGAAATATTAAAAATGTTATATTTTTTTTTCATCTTATTTCGTACTAATTTAGTTATTGTTAGGTAATTTTTTGTAAAACATATATTTATATAATTTGAACTGGTAATGGAAATTGCGGGAAAACGACTGAACGGATTTTAATAAATGACCCCTCATTTTGAAGCTTGGAACTCAAAGTTTTTCAGGAAAAATAGTAATTTTCAGTGAAATGTCAATTTTTCAACATAATTTTCCTATTTTCTAAAATCCATCTGTCGTCAGTTTTGAGAACTAGCTAACTGCATTTCAGAATAAAACAAAACACACACTACAGTAAACAATATTACACGAAGGCCATGATCTGCAAGAATGCTGACATATTTAGAGCTCAAATTAAATTGGTTATTAAAAACTTAACTTACTAAAAATAATTTACAGGTTCGATTCTGTGGTGTGTAATTTTCTGGGTACAGTTGTGTATTGGATATTAAAAACTACAAAACTTGAGGTGGTATGATGACATTATTACCATTAGAAATGAAATATTATTATAGTTAATGCCATGATGTGACTATTTTTCATTAATTATATATATTAATGCCATATTGATGATATGAAAGTGAAACGTTTTGGGGTTATTTAAGTAGATGTAGAGAATATCTTAAATTAGATTTTGATTTCTATATTTTACTGAGTGGCGGCTATATAGCATAGGGTACCTCGCCACTTGTGGGCACCACATTCTGCTGGAAGTCAATGAGGGAAGTAGCCACGAGTCAGTCATTGACTTCTAGCAGAATGTGGTGCCCACAAGTGGCGAGGTAACACGTTAAAGTACAGAGTGTCCAACATGCCCGACTGTCCAACAGACCCTAGTTTACCCTATATAGTATATGTTACTGAAAGGTATAAAACTTACGTAAGGTAATAATATTATTAAAAATCAAATATTTTTATAGTTATTAATCAAGTGGGGTTAGGTCTTTTTCATATATTTAATGGCGGTGTGGTGTAGATATTTATATGCGTGGTTCTCTTCAGTATTGGCTCGAGAGAGAGTATCTTTCATTATTATGGAAGCAAATAACTTTCAGAATGTCTGGTATTCTTCATTGAAAATAAATCTGAAAAATGTTTATTTGAACGTCTAATGAACTTAGTTTGCAGCATTTGCTGCACAAGCCACTAGTATTCTTAAATTCGTATCTGTTGCATATTGTCAATGGAAATCTAACTTTATCACTAGGCCTAACCATAAAGAGAAGACTGTAGCAAATAACGCCAACTCCAAAGGAATAATAAAGCCTGCGAATGGATGAATACCCTGTGGCATATTAAGAACAAAAAATCTCAGCTGCTAATAAAACCTGAGTAGAAAATAAGAGGATAAGAGAAAGAGGGAGATAGGGGAGAAAAAACTAACAGACAAAACAAAGACATGTCCATGTTTTCCATTGCTTTTATTTCTTTTAGTCCTTAAGAGATGTTACGTCTATCCATTGTCTAACTCATGCAGCCTTTATAAGCGGGTCACGATACGCTAAAATGTTAAATGAAATAAACGTAAAGAGGCGGCCTTAGCAGTTAAGTAAACTCTAAAATGTACAAAGTAATGAAGTTTGGGAATTGTTACACTTGCAGTAGAGCCTTTAAACTGTTTCCTCTTTCAACGTAAAAAGCTTTAAAATATCTTCACTTCATACCGTTTCTTTACGTAGCTTTATATATTCCTTTAGTTTTACTCTGAAACCTGAAAAAATGATGCAACATTCTGTAGAGCGTTGAGTGGATGAAATTATTAATATGCTGTTTAAATAAACATATACATAAAAGGAAAGACCTGTATGAAATAATGTGTTTAACTATCCCGTCGAAGATATATGAAACGAAGGTAAATTTCATACATTCCTGACCTCTGATCTGACGGAGGTAAATGTTTAGCTTGAATCTCTTCCCATTTTCCTCTACCAGAAAAAAACGTGAAACTATGAAACACACATAATGCTAAAGGTTTATTATACTCTCATTTATTCTTTCTTTTGCATTTTACCTTCGTATAAATTTTTCATTTTCTTGAAATATTGAGTTTTGCCTAGTTTTAATCCTACACAATAGATAATAATCTGATGGGAATTCAGTGATATGAGATCATACCTACTAAACTGGGCATTAGAAAATATTTCCAGAGTTAAAAAAAATGACAGGTGATTTGAGGAAACCCCAATGGTTGCGTTTAAATACGAATTACAGTAATAAAATACGATATGTAAGTTAACACTGTCATTCCATTGATGGTTATCTTCACAAGGGCAAGTCTTTCACTGCAAACCCAGCATCCAATCTTCCCTATTTTCCGCCTTCGTCTTGGTCTCCGCATATGATCCATATATCGATGGCTGAGAACCAGACTGTTGTAAGTCCAACTTTTCATTACAAAGAAATCCGTATTTCATTATATTCCTGTTCTTGTCTGCATATATGAATCGAACAAAATTATAAATATTCCTCTCCATAAGGTTGCTATGAAGCTATTCCAAATTGTTTCAGGAAGCTTTGAATGTCAGGAGCTTAAAATAGCTCTTCTGAAAAAAAAAAAAATAGTAAAATGGACTTGGAGTAGTCTGGTTCTAAGCCATCGATATCTTAATGTTGTCTATCATCTGATACCTTCTTCTGCCCCGACTTTTCACCCTTTCACCATTCCTTCCAATGCATCCTTCAGTAAGCAGTTTCTTCCTAGCCATTGACCCAGCCAATTTCTTTTTCTCTTCCTGATCAGTTTCAGCATTATTTTTTTCTTTGCCCACTCTTTCTAACACAGCTTCATTTCTTATTCCGTCTGTCCATTTCACACTCTTCATTCTTCACCATATCCACATTTCAAATGCTTCTAGTGGTTTTTCTTCACTTCGTCATAATGTCTGTGTTTCTGCTCCCATATTATGCTGCACTCCACACGAAACACTTCACTAGTATTTTCCTTATATCTTTTTCCAGAAATCTGCAGAATATGCTCCTTAAAAAAGCTTCCTTTGCCATTACTATCCTCCTTTTGACTTCCTGGCAGCAGCTCATGTTACTAATTACAGTACACCTCAAGTATTTGAAGCCGTCTACATCCTCTACTGCATCGCTTCGAATTCACACATTTGCCTACCTCATTTTTTTTTGGTATTCATCTTGTTTTCATTTATCTTCATGCCATATTACTCACAGCTGTCTTTTAGCTCCAATAGCATATCCTTTAGTATCGTCTCCTCTTTTGCTTAGAACACCATATCTTCATCAAATCTTATGCACTTTATTCTTCTTCCTGCTCCTTCTCTTCCCATGTTCTGAAAATAATTCTTGTTAACACTGTAACGTACTTTATTTGATATTCATGCTACCTGGGCTACTGTCGGACTTGGATAATCATGACATAATAGTGCGCACATTGGGCCAAAGCTAGCCTACATTCGAGGACCCATCCAGTGTCCAGTTCTCCAAAAGCAAAGCGATGATTTGTTTACCTCTTTCTGCCAAATGTTTAAGACAGACTTAAAGGATGTCACAATAAGAACGGTGTAGCAGCAATAACAACAGCAACAAAGACAACAGAGATGAATTTAGACGAACGTGTCCTTGAAGTAAGAGTAGAGACCTTCTCATCAGTGTTGTAAATATACGAAGTGTAACATTTACTACATTTCCGTAACAAATTGACTGTCGGATATGTGCTAACTCAGTGGTAGGAGCCAACTAAAGGATTCCCTGTCGTTGCCCGTCTTTTCTGTGTGTCATCATTTTAGACATCTAATTTTAGTTAAAATCCTATCTTGTTCCTGAAGAAATAGAGCCATTAAGTTATATTAATACGTTTCATATGTTGCTGCAAGTGATTGTACTAATTTTGTAGAGCCTAAAAATGTCTAATTTGAATTCAGAACCTATTTTATTTTAAATTATTAATAATACATATCGTCGTTGTTCCTGCATTAACTCCTATGTGCAAAATATCAAATTGTTCAGTAGAAAGAATAAACACATTTATTCATTCTATGGCAGTGATGCATAGGAGATTGTGAATTCTTACATTTTCGAAACAAAGAAATATAATTACATATAGGAGATTTTATTATTTACTGTATCACTATTAAGTTATTTAATAGAGAAAAAATCTGAAAATCGATAAATATGTCACATAGGAGTTACTGCAGGAACAACGACGATATTCTACTTTTTTCCTTCGTCATAAATGAAAATCAAGGCGAATGGTGAATTGAAGACAAGCTACCACGAAATAATAAATAGTACAAAATCAACACGCATTCCCAATAGTAAATTACAGATAGCCGCGATATGACCCAGGAGTTAAAGTGACTATAAATAAATAAAGATAAATATTTAAAAAGGGCAAAAAAGACAATGTAGTTGAAATACACACACACATACACACTGATATATATATATATATATATATATATATGCAGAATGAACCGTAAGTAATGTCATTAATTTCAGGGGTTATTCCTTGAGATATTTGAAACAAAAAGGTTTAATAAAATTTGCTCGTTTTTGCTTCCTTTTCTAGACAAAAATTGTTTCATAGTTAAACAGTAAAGAATCAAGTTTCCAAAGTCGTAAGATCTGTAACAATTTTTGTGATAAATTCGTAACAATCATGTAATTTTTAGTTAAAAATTCAAAAACAAAATATGTACAAAACGATTAATAACACATTTTTAGCTTCAGAACTTCAGCCAATTAAAGAAATGATACTTCTGAATAGTTCATTCTATATTTGTAATACTCTTTTACCCTTAAAACTAAAGAAAAACGGTGTTTTACTAACGATTTCAAATTAGTGTAAAGGCTGGTTCACAATAAACCAGGAACGGAACGACAACGAGAACGAGAACGGAAACAATGTTAAAATAAATGTATTTAAATGTGAGCATTTGCAATATTTAATTGTGAATGCTCATATTTAAATACATTTATTTTAACAATATTTCCGTTCTCGTTCCCGTTTTCGTTTCCATTCTCGGTTTATTGTGAACCGGCCTTAACTCTCAAAATATTGAGATTAGGGCACATGTTTATATGACATTTTTTGCTCAGAATGTCTTCGGAAATAAGCTCAGTAAGTGGGGGTAAATCCTCGTGAATCACCTTCTATAATGGCGGGACTCCGCCATGTTTTCTGGAATCCTCGAAAAGCGATATAAAAATTTACTGAGATTTTTAATGGTTAAGAGTACGAGTATTCTACTTAATCAGCAATAGAAGAATCCAATCCAAATCCACCTCGAACAAGTCTTTCTCATTCGAAACTTTCTGCCACACGTAGGCCTAATAGAAAATCGCTTACGTTGGTGGCCCCGCATGTTTAGCCGATGCACATGTAGGATTGCATTCTTCACCCACGCTGCCGGTCGGTGAAGTCCGGCTTTTGTTTTGAGCAAGTTGCAGGTAAAACCTCTCCCCCCTTTACCTGTGTGGCAATTTTCTGTTGAAATCGCTGCCCCAAGGCTAATGCAGGGACTAACCAAGGAGAAGGTCACGTGGTAAATCCCGTTATATTTATAATGCAGGGGGGAGAGAAAGTCTTGACTGAGGGTGTCATTATTTCCCCTGTGAGGGGAGGGATGCAAATAATAGTGCCAACACTTATTGCAACCATACAAGCGGCCCCAAATTATGGGTGGCTCTAACAGCTAAACGTTTTTTTTTTTTTTTAATAAATGCTCTGTCTTCCTACATCTGTAAACTCAGCCTGGATATCGTATTACCAACGAAACATACAAGTCATTCTGATTTCATATTCTAGAAATGTATAGTTTTATCCCGGAATTTTTTATAAGGAGTTGTGTGATATACAATGCGAGTTATGAGTAAATTTTTGGGAACTTTTCCATCGGAAATATTCCCTGAAAAACTCTCAGTCACTAAAATGTCCTTTGTAAAGTCGATAGCAAGTCGATAGCTCGCCTATAAACTTTCGATATCACTCATCCAATGTGATGTGGACGATTTAGAAATGAAAAAGGTACTTTGTTACACATCCTGTTCCTTGTCGTGAAACTGAGTCAGCTATAAATATTTTGAAAACTACAAATAGTAGGCTTATTAAGATATAAAGAGGATTAAAGTTGTCAACTTATCCAAATTTATATTTTGCTTGCCTCTGAATGGCCTATGTAATGCTCATAGGTAGATCGCGTCATCTAAGTACTAAAATCATAAAGACCATTTCAGAGAAAAGGAAGAACAAAAAGAAAAATTTGTTTGCAGCTTGCGTGCTGAAATACAATTGATTCGTGGACTTAGGGTTGAGATTCGTTGACAAACTTGACTCTCGTTTTCTTCAAGGATAATATATTCCCAGAAACATCAGAATGTATCGAGAAGTCATAAAAAAGGAAATTCACTTCTGCTACTCTAATGGAAGTATTTCCAGCTATAAAGCTAGCAAACCAGAGTTCGATTTCTAGCATGAAAATGCAGATCTAATCCTCGTAATTAAGGGGTTAGATACAGCTTAAGCACTAATTTTTTTGGAAATATTCAACATTTTTTTCCTAATGAAAATTGGTATGTGTAAAACACTGTCCTTCTGCTATATGAAAAAAAAATATTTCTACGATTTAAAAAATTATATATATTTTTTCAAAATTCAAAATGTGCAGTTCACTGTGCAGTGATGAAGCATTTCCCTCATAACTCATAAATTTGTTAACTTTTCATGTGCTCTCTCTTTTATTTTATTGCTGAAACTCATATTTACAATATCATGCTCTTTCAACTACATTTCGTAATAAATAATATTTTTTGTGTTAGAAAAAAATACTGATATTTGACCATTTTGTAAAATGAATTTATTTTTTATCAGACAATTTATCAAAGATAGAGAAGTGATCTTGCATCATATTGTAAATATGACATGCATTAATACACAAAAGAAATTTCATCAAAGGATGTTGGATAGTTTTTTATTTATGTAGTAGTAGTAGTAGGTTTACTTTGCCTGACAGAGTTAAGGCCATGAGGCCTTCTCTTCCACTCAACCAGGTTTCAATAATATACATGAAATACAAAATTTGATTACAAAACAACACAAAAGAAAATACCTTAGAAATTACATAAAATATAGTAGAAAATTACAATAGAAAAGATCAGTTACATAATATAAAATTACAAATAGTCAAGATCGGTTATGTAATATATAAAATAAAGTAGAAAATTACACATAATCAAAATCAGTTACATAACATAAAGGGGAATATACACACTCACACACACACACACACACACACACACACAAACACACAATTTACAAGACCTAAAATGCCCGAGATAAATACGACGATTAATTCACTTGAGATACATTATACAGTTAATATACTAATAGGAGAATACAAGTGAGTTACAAGACATAAAATGTTGATTAGCAAATTCGTACTAAATGGCATACAAATACAAATGATTAAGAAATATATCAAGATAATAAAAAAAAAAGAGAGAGAAAAAAAGAAGAAGAAGAGAGAGGAGAAAAAAATAACAACTTGGTCATTTAAGACTACTTAGAAACTTCCGCAAGAGTCTAGTTCTGTTCATTAAAAACATTTCTAAGTAGCGTGTACTTAAAAGATTTTAGACTCCGACTGCTCCTGATTTCCTGTGACAAAGAATTCCATGAACGAGCTGTGCATATTGTGAAGGAAGCAGAGTAGAGTGATGTTTGATGGAATGGAATTGATAGAACATGGTTATGCTGTGAACGTGTATCACGGTTGTGGTGGGATGCTAAAAGTGTGAAGCGAGGAACTAGGTAAATAGGTGTGGAATTATTTAAAATCTGGTACAGCAAACAGAGTCAATGAACTGAAAGTCTCTCCCGTAAACGAAGCCAAGATAATTGAAAGAAATGCTCGGAGACATGATCATAGCGACGGCTGTTAAAAATGAAACAAACACAAGCATTATGAACACGCTGAAGCCTCAACGCTTCATCGCTGCAAAGTGAACTGAATTTAAAAAAAATAAATGTAAATAATTTTTTTAAATCGTAAAAATATTTTTCATATAGCAGAAGTACAGTGTTTTACACATACTAATTTTCATTATTGTACAAGTTACAGTAATGGACGAAAAAAATGTTGAATATTTCAAAAATTTGTTCAACAGCCGCTGCTTTTCCTGCCATCTGAGAAGAAGAAAGTTTTAAATGAAGCGCCAAAGAGGAAATCTTTTGTTCTTGACGGGAATAGAAGCTGTGATCTGTATAACACAGAGTCAGTCAATGTACTTATTAAGCTAGCACGGCTCACCTGGCACAAATTGCAGGGTATAAAATGGATCATAAAGCAGTCACTGAAGCGACAATATTCATACGATTACTCACAGTCCAACTGAGAAATGCATATTTTACAGATTATGGAAATAAGTTCTGACTATAAAGTTCTTACGTCCTTAGCTATGAGACTAGAAGCTTGCAAAGGAATAGAAACGTACGAGACATGATCATTCACATATAAATACTTGAGGACTACCTAAATAATTCTTCTTCTTCATCATCATCATCATCATCATCATCATCATCATCATCATCGTCATCGTCATCATCATCATCATCATCACCAGCAGCACAATACATGTATTTTACCCGTTGTTTGCTCCGTTCCGGTATCAGTTGTTTAATAGTTAAGATAGGAGAAAAACTGTCAGAAGGAAGTGGACTAGAGAGAGGGAGCGACAAGAATGCTCTTATAACTTACGTTGTTCAACATTTACTTGGAGAATTTAGTGAAGAACTGTTTTCATACATGGGAGAGGTGATAGTAGGAAAAAGAAGAATAAAGTGCATACGATTTACTGATGATATGGCGTTGTTAGCTGAAGAGATGATACTAAAGCCTATGCTACTGAAGCTAAATGGCAGCTGTGAGTAGTATAGGATCAGGATAAATGCAAACAAGACGAAGAAAGTAATCGTGCGAATTCGAAATGAGGCTGTGGAACAAGTGGATAGCTTTAAATATTTTGGGTGTACTACAAGTAGCAACTTGAGCTGCTACCAGGAAGTCATAAGGGGGATATCAGTGGCAAAGGAAGCTTTTAATGGAAAAATGAACACCTTCTGTGGATATCTGGAAAAAGAACTAAGGAAGATACTAGTGAAGTGCTTTGTGTGGACTGTGGCATTGTATGAGGCAGAAACATGGATATTACAACGAAGTTGAGAGAAACGACTGGAAACATTTGAAATGTTAATATGGAGAAGAATGAAGGTGTGAAATGATCAGACAAAATAAGAAACGATGATCTGCTACAAAGAATGGGTAAAGGAAACTTAATGCTAAAACTGATCAGGAACAAAAAAAGAAAATTGGCTGAGTCACTGGCTAAGAAGAATCTGCCTACTGAAGGATGCACTGGAAGGAAAGGAGAACGTGAAAATGTTCGGGGCAAAAGAAGATATCAGATGATAGACAACATTAAGGTATATGGAACGTATACGGAGACAAAGAGGAAGACAGGAAAGAGGGAATATTGGAGAATGCTTGTTTGCAATGATGGACCTGAAGAAAACTGTTTATGATTTAGAGGCCTTCTTTGTCGTCTTATTACTCTAGGTTGATAATAGACATAAATAAATAAATAAGTAAATAGACAGACAGATAGATAGATAGGTAGGTAGGTAGGTAGATAGGTAGATAGATAGATAGATATATAGACAGACAGATAGATAGATAGATAGATAGATAGATAGATAGATAGATAGATAGATAGATAGATAGATAGATAGATAGATAGATAGATAGATAGATAGATAGATAGATAGATAGATAGATAGATAGATAGATAGATAGATAGATAGATAGATAGATAGATAGATAGATAGATAGATAGATAGATAGATAGATAGATAGATAGATAGATAGATAGATAGATAGATAGATAGATAGATAGATAGATAGATAGATAGATAGATAGATAGATAGATAGATAGATAGATAGATAGATAGATAGATAGATAGATAGATAGATAGATAGATAGATAGATAGATAGATAGATAGATAGATAGATAGATAGATAGATAGATAGATAGATAGATAGATAGATAGATAGATAGATAGATAGATAGATAGATAGATAGATAGATAGATAGATAGATAGATAGATAGATAGATAGATAGATAGATAGATAGATAGATAGATAGATAGATAGATAGATAGATAGATAGATAGATAGATAGATAGATAGATAGATAGATAGATAGATAGATAGATAGATAGATAGATAGATAGATAGATAGATAGATAGATAGATAGATAGATAGATAGATAGATAGATAGATAGATAGATAGATAGATAGATAGATAGATAGATAGATAGATAGATAGATAGATAGATAGATAGATAGATAGATAGATAGATAGATAGATAGATAGATAGATAGATAGATAGATAGATAGATAGATAGATAGATAGATAGATAGATAGATAGATAGATAGATAGATAGATAGATAGATAGATAGATAGATAGATAGATAGATAGATAGATAGATAGATAGATAGATAGATAGATAGATAGATAGATAGATAGATAGATAGATAGATAGATAGATAGATAGATAGATAGATAGATAGATAGATAGATAGATAGATAGATAGATAGATAGATAGATAGATAGATAGATAGATAGATAGATAGATAGATAGATAGATAGATAGATAGATAGATAGATAGATAGATAGATAGATAGATAGATAGATAGATAGATAGATAGATAGATAGATAGATAGATAGATAGATAGATAGATAGATAGATAGATAGATAGATAGATAGATAGATAGATAGATAGATAGATAGATAGATAGATAGATAGATAGATAGATAGATAGATAGATAGATAGATAGATAGATAGATAGATAGATAGATAGATAGATAGATAGATAGATAGATAGATAGATAGATAGATAGATAGATAGATAGATAGATAGATAGATAGATAGATAGATAGATAGATAGATAGATAGATAGATAGATAGATAGATAGATAGATAGATAGATAGATAGATAGATAGATAGATAGATAGATAGATAGATAGATAGATAGATAGATAGATAGATAGATAGATAGATAGATAGATAGATAGATAGATAGATAGATAGATAGATAGATAGATAGATAGATAGATAGATAGATAGATAGATAGATAGATAGATAGATAGATAGATAGATAGATAGATAGATAGATAGATAGATAGATAGATAGATAGATAGATAGATAGATAGATAGATAGATAGATAGATAGATAGATAGATAGATAGATAGATAGATAGATAGATAGATAGATAGATAGATAGATAGATAGATAGATAGATAGATAGATAGATAGATAGATAGATAGATAGATAGATAGATAGATAGATAGATAGATAGATAGATAGATAGATAGATAGATAGATAGATAGATAGATAGATAGATAGATAGATAGATAGATAGATAGATAGATAGATAGATAGATAGATAGATAGATAGATAGATAGATAGATAGATAGATAGATAGATAGATAGATAGATAGATAGATAGATAGATAGATAGATAGATAGATAGATAGATAGATAGATAGATAGATAGATAGATAGATAGATAGATAGATAGATAGATAGATAGATAGATAGATAGATAGATAGATAGATAGATAGATAATAATTCAGTATTCTTAGAAGTCGTTCTCGTGGAATCCGTGGACATGTGCAAATCAATTATTTTTGTATTCCTGAATTTTGTCTAAAACCGACATGGTCTTAAATTTATTTAAAATTTCTTAAGTTCTCTTATAATCTGACCAAGTATATTGTGCAGTTTTTCTCACAAATTTCATTTCAGATGATCTAATTCTTGACTAATCCTTGGATTTATTGTCCAGATTCTCCTGACTCCTTGTGTAAGCCCAAAAGCAGGTTGGCCATTTGTCTCAGTCGGTAGGTCACTTTCACTGAATGAACTGCGAATTTTTAAAGGAAAAGAACCATCATATTGGCGTTTAAATCTTTTAATGACTGTTGTTAATTTATTATGACATTTTCCTGATACGACACCAGATCAGTAATGAGTGGGACTCTAGTACACGAGGTCGGCAGGCCGCTGGGTCTCACAAACATTCATCCACTAGACAATACTCAAATTTACGATCATGTCATACTCACAATTTTTTAAAACAACGCCTTAAACTTTATATACGTCTTGTATGTCATGACTGACTTCCACAAACTTATTTTTCTGCAGTCTAAAATAAGTTGATATTGAGACACAATGAGTTGCGTATTGAAACGCATTTCGGGAATATAATAGAGTCCATTGTGAAAGGTATTAGGCTAAAGTATTTCTTTCATTACAATAATTTTGGTGTATGAGAAAAGTAAAAAGCGACAGCCCCGCCCTGTGTCTGAACCAAGCCTTTTGTAAGGTTGTGACTGAACACGCGCCTTGGATCCGGCAACGGAATTTATTTCCATGGAAGAATCGTTATTTTTATTTCACGAACATTATGTTGAAGAGAGGAGAGAATGCTGGTTAGTTTATAGCTTTTATTCCAAGAGATGACTTTAATACCCACCGAGTACAGCCAACAATAAATTTTGACTTGAAAAATTCAATACAGCCTTATACAATGGCGACGCAACGTAACGTTAACCCCACACTCAATTTTCAACACAGACCATTGAAATAGTCAAAGTGACTGAAGGGGTGCTTTTATTACGAGTTGGTTAAAGCTAGAAGTAAAGAAAAGCACCGTTTAGTCACGAGTCATATACATTTCCCTTTTTCATCGCCAATCGAATATTTGCAGAAAAAAACCTACATAATAACATTTTTGAAATATGTAAATTATAGTTTGTTATGAAAAAACCTTTAACCGTTTAACAATAATTTCAGCCAATCCCATACGAATTTCGTTATTTAAGATTCACTCCATCTTTGTCAAATTTGATACTATAGAAACGTTTCATCATCGTTGTTTCAGTCCACACCTGTGGAGTAACGGTCAGCGCGTCTGGCCGCGAAACCAGGTGGCCCGGGTTCGAATCCCGGTCGGGGCAAGTTACCTGGTTGAGGTTTTTTCCGGGGATTTCCCTCAACCCAATACGAGCAAATGCTGGGTAACTTTCGGTGCTGGACCCCGGACTCATTTCACCGTTATTATCATTTTCATTTCATTCAGACGCTAAATAACCTGAGATGTTGATACAGCGTCGTAAAATAACCCAATAAAATAAAAAAATAACATCTTTGTTTCATTATTACAATCAGAAGCTGCAATTTCTTTATTGCTACGTAGCGCTGGCCTTCTATGCCCAAGGTTGCGGGTTCGATCCCGGGCCAGGTCGATGGCATTTAAGTGTGCTTAAATGCGACAGGCTCAAGTCAGTAGGTTTACTGGCATGTAAAAGAACTCAAGGCGGGACAAAATTCCGGCACATCCGGCGACGCTGATATAACCCGTGCAGTTGCGAGCGTCGTTAAATAAAACATAACATTAACATTAACAAAATGGAATCGGAAAAGTGATATTTCGTTAAAATGTGCTTTCGCAAATTTGACTTCGGAAAAATGGACTCGATGAAACGATCATTCGGAAAAAACTTCCTTCGGAATTTTGTATTCGGAAAAAATGGGCGAGCAAGGAAGATAGGCATTTGGGCCCAAACCTGTCATTAAAAACGAAGTCTATTTCAACCAAGATAAGAGGCGAAGTAAGCAAGGAGTTAAGACTTTGAACTGTGACTAAACCTGGGGTTTATCAGGTATTTGTCTGGTACTATCAGCGCTGAGACATGATGGCTAATATCGAATTCACGAATGTCACCCAGACCATCAATTTGGACAGTCGTAGCAAATACAGAAGGGTGCAAATGGCTCAACAGATGCATGGATCCATCACGCAAAATCAAGCTAAGCCACCAACCACGGAGAGTGACTTCCTTAGTCGCATGACGTAGCCATATTATGATCGTTTATCAGCAGCATTATCTGTAGCTGTTATCAGCACTTTAATCCGATCAAAAAGTAATAATCATCATTACAAGTATAGTGCTAATAAATGCTATTCAAATCCCGGAAATACGACGAATTTAATAGCTATTCATTAATATTCATGAAGATGCTGATAATAAACATATAATTTATAATAATCAAGAAATATTTTTTGTAGTATGCAGAACTTAAAGAATAAGGAAAATATGTCCTTTTTTGTGAAAAATAAATTAAGATTTTAAGATTCCGAAAGGATTAATTATAGTTTTAATTCAAGGTTGCAGTAAACTTCACGGCTGCAAGATGCAGGCTCTACCTACACTCACAATTAGGTTTAATAAATCTCTTTCGGTTACCTTAACGATAAATAACTAAATGTTATACGTAATCAGTGACTGAAAAAGAAGAAGAAAAGTGTCGCTTGATGCTTTAACCTTACTTATGTCTGCGGCGAAAGAGAGAGAAAAAAGGGACGAAGAGAGATCTGAAATGCTGTTACAATTAATCAGCAAACCTAAGATTTTGTCGGTATATTGTCATCACCAAAGTCACCACACGTAATTTTGACCACATGTTGTCATTACGTTAATGAATCCTTGCTTATCTTAAGAAATTTGAGACGATCGTAAATCAGTACAATCCAAGAGCTGCATCTATCTCATTTACAGTGGATTTCATAATCCAAATGGCATTGCAATATAAACGACCCGCTTTTTTTATAAGTACTATGAAATATTGCATAGAATTCCCACTTTGCGAAATAAGATGAGGTAGCTGTTTGCATTTATAAATTATGTGTAAAGACTAGCGTAATAAATGTGGTGTCTCTTTTTATGCATCCCAAAACTGAAGTAAAATTAATATTCCTATTATCCGTTACTAATGCATGATATACGTAGGTTGGAAACTTTCGGTTTAAATTAACTATGAGCGAAAATTTCAATAGAACTCAACTTAACGTACTACGCACAATTATTTTTAACAATAATGAAATATATTATTTTTCAGTCTCTTGTTATAACAAATAATAGAATAATTCCTCATTTTACATAATATTTTAACAAACTGTTTAGGTCTAATCCTTATAAGTTATCCGTTGAGGACGAGAGCCCTCATTAAATGCTTCAGAGATTGCGTCTTTTGGCTCCTTTTGTTTTCACTTTTATAAAGAGTGTGAACTAACGTTACACATTCACAAATAATCACAACTGCTTATGACAACTCTTGAAAAAGACAAGACAAAGGACACACACCTAGTGTATTTGGAATCAAACCTTAATCCGCTTTATTTGTAACTATCTAGATACATCATCAACTAGTTCGATTAATTAAAATGTGTCTCAGTGAAACATACAGCAGAGTCCGTATAGGTCAGTTTCTATCTTATGCTTTTCCAATTCACTGCGGGCTAAAGCAGGGAGATGCACTATCACCTTTACTTTTTAACTTCGCTTTAGAATATGCCATTAGGGAAGTTCAGGATAACAGGCAGGGTTTGGAATTGAACGGGTTACATCAGCTTCTTGTCTATGCAGATGACGTGAATATGTTAGGAGAAAATACACAAACGATTAGGGAAAACACTGAAATTTTACTTGAAGCAAGTAAAGCGATCGGTTTGGAAGTAAATCCCGAAAAGACAAAGTATATGATTATGTCTCGTGACCAGAATATTGTACGAAATGGAAATATAAAAATTGGAGATTTATTCTTCGAAGAGGTGGAAAAATTCAAATATCTTGAAGCAACAGTAACAAATATAAATGACACTCGGGAGGAAATTAAACGCAGAATAAATATGGGAAATGCGTGTTATTATTCGTTGAGAAGTTCTTATCATCTAGTCTGCTGTCCAAAAATCTGAAAGAATTTATAAAACAGTTATATTACCGGTTCTTCTATATGGTTGTGAAACTTGGACTCTCACTCTGAGAAAGGAACATAGGTTAAGGGTGTTTGAGAATAAGGTGCTTAGGAAAATATTTGGGGCTAAGAGGGATGAAGTTACAGGAGAATGGAGAAAGTTACACAACACAGAACTGCACGCATTGTATTCTTCACCTGACATAATTAGGAACTTAAAATCCAGACGTTTGAGATGGGTAGGGCATGTAGCACGTATGGGCGAATTCAGAAATGCATATAGAGTGTTATTTGGGAGACCGGAGGGAAAAAGACCTTTAGGGAGGCCGAGACGTATATGGGAGGATAATATTAAAATGGATTTGAGGGAGGTGGGATATGATGATAGAGACTGGATTAATCTTGCACAGGATAGGGACCGCTGGCGGGCTTATGTGAGGGCGGCAATGAACCTTCGGGTTCCTTAAAAGCCATTTATTTGTAAGTAAGTAAGTAAGTAAGATACATCATCTCTTTCACCAGAGCGAAGACAGAGCAAAAATAGAGAAACATTATTTTCCTTCCTTAGCAGGTGTTTATCATTTTAACTAGTTAATTCCTAACATCTTAGAATTATAACCAAGATAGTACTGATAAACTACTTAAAATTCAATGAAACTGTGAAACAATTACAAAGAATTTTAAAGAAAACCACATTGAAAGAAATACAGCCTAAATTTTTAAAACTTCAAGAACTCCACGAAATCAGATAAGTAATCCGTGGCGTAACAACCCATAAAGGGCCAAGGCCGACCAACCGACTGCTGGCCTCAGGAACAAAAAAATTCGAAATAAATTGTACGTAAATTAGCTTAAGACGATAAAACAGATGAGCGTTAAGAAGAATTTGAATGCAAACGCAACAAAAATGAAATTAAATAAAATAATGACCAAAGAAGTTCTTATTTAACAGCCAGGAGGTAAAAGAAAACGTCGGAGGAAGAGATAAAAACCCAAAAGAGGCATCAGTGTAATCTTTAACAGATGATGATGATGATGATGATGATGATGATGATGATGATGATGAACCCGACTTTACTTTCTTTCTTATAAAATCCGTGCTGATGATTTTAATCTCTCTTACAGGTAAATTCCATTGCACACGTCCGGTTCAGAACCCACAAACCTGATATCCAGTGACAAGTGTGATAATCATTACATCACTAAACACGTCAGACTTGGTTGACAGTGTTTGCACCGAGGTTTCGCAGATGCTGTATTTTGCACTGCACACTTCAAATATTTACATTTATACGTCTTCGTTCGTCTTGTTTTTTGTCAGAAGTTATCAAGTATGTGAGTCATACATACTCTTACACAAAGACTATTGCCCTCTCTTCATGCATATGAAATAGGAAAAACCTCGAAAATACTTTAAATTACGTATTCTTGGAAACTCAAGAAGAATACCAATTTATGTGACTCAAGTACAGATGTCTTATCCAGATGTGAGGATAAGTGGACCCACAAGAGAATGACAAAGGGGAATCCCCGAAGAAAAGTCTCTTAAAATATTAATGTACGCGTGACCTGAGTTTTATATTAACTGACCGCTTACCTCTCTATGCCACACATGATTTACCTATTAACGGATTCAATATAGGCCTATTTTGTTTTCTCCATTTACTCCAACATAAAAATAAAGGTTAATAGTTCGCGCTCATGGTAGAGTTTTTCCTTGTCGACACTCCTTAAATTGCGATCGTTGGGTCATCCAGTCTCCTACTTAATAAGGACCGGAAATGCTTTCTCCTGCAGTAAAAGGCTCGAAGCATAAAGTTAAACACTTGGTTCCCTCCAGCGCTGTATTTGAGAAACTGAATATTTAATTCCCCAGAGCCTCAAATTGTGTTTAAAAAGATAGTAGATTAAGGATAACTTGTCTAAGTAAAACATAAGAAAAAGAAGAAAAATGGTTATCGATTTGAGACATAATAATTATTTGAATCAAATTTCTTAAGTAAATATCATTTAAACCCCCCAAATTGACATTATTTTCTTATATAAACGTAAAAAAATTTACAAACTGGAACAAACTTTCTCATTAATATATTTTAGCATTTTGAAACAATTCAACTTCTTTATCAATTACAATTTTACGAATGATATCATTATTTACAGTTCTCTTTAATCATGTGATTCTTATTTTGAATTATTATATATATACAAAATAAAGCAAAATTTCTAACATGTTAGTTCATTTTTTTCTTCTTCAAATATCAGACTAAATTTTTCAAAGAGAATATGATCAATATAACATTTTTTTATAAACTATACACTTTACATCAAAAGTATTAGAGTATATTGCTCATGTCGAAAAACTATACATGCAAGCAAAGTTTCATCAAGATATTTTAAGGGATTGGGTACAGGTTACAGCAGTAAAATTTTTGGAAATTTCCAACATTTTTTTCCTCCACTACTGTATCTTGTACAATAATTAAAATTAGTATTTATAAAACACAATCCTTCTGCTATATGAAAAAAATATTTTTACGATTTTAAAAAAATTCTTCTTTTTTTTTTTTCTTCAAAATTCATAATGGTGGTAGTTCACTGTGCAGTGATGAAGCGTTTCCCTCATAACTCATGAACTTGTTAACTTTTTCATGTTCTCTCTCTTTTATTTTATTGCTGAAACCCATGTTTACAATACCATGCTCTTTCAACTACATTCCTTAATAAATAATTTTTTTTTATTTTGTGTCAGAAGAAAATACAGATATTTGACCATTTTTAAAATGAATTTGCTTTTTATCATACAATCTATCAAAGGTAGAAAAGTGATCTTACATCGAATTGTAGATATGGCATGCATAAATACGTATAAAAATTTCATTACAAAATGTTCGATAGTTTTTTAGTTATGTGGGAAACGCTTCATCACTGCACAGAGAACTGAATTTTGAAAAAATAAAATGTAAATAATTTTTTTAAATCGTAAAAATATTTTTTGATATAGTTGAAAGACAGTGTTTTACACATACTAATTTTCATTATTGTACAAGGTACAGTAATGAAGGAAAAAAATGTTGAATATTTCCAAAATTGTACTGCTGTACCTAACCCCTTAAGTAATTTTTTAGTTATCATGTAAAGCTGTCAGGCTGAACAAAATACTCCACAAATTTTCATAGTAATTAAAAAAAGGAACTATTCGGCTTTCGGAAACATACACATTGCTTAGCGATGTATATGTACAGATAGTGTACATTAAGCATGCCAATTTTTATTTCCAAAGGACCTATAGATTATGAGGGAAAAATATTGAAGAAAAAATATACTAGCGAATCCCCAATAAAAATGAACTTTCTCTTTTTAATTATGTACAAAAGCAATGTTCTTTTAAACATAAGTAAGATATTTGGCTTCATTTAAAAATTATAATGTTTATATAGGTATCTGGTACATACATGTAATTCATTTTTCACAATTTTACAATGATTTATAATAAGTCCTATCAATTTCTATTTACCAAAATCCGTATTTAATGTTACATGATTCCAATATACTGTATATGTACATAATAGTCATTCTTCAATATATCAGTTTATCGCTTTATGGGGAATAAGGAGGTCCAACGCAATTCGTTCTTGGTTCCACAACCTTTTAGTGTATTTTATTTAGCAAAAAATAACGATAACTCCATAATTATCCAACTATTTACAATCTCAGACTATTACACTGGTTTCTTCTGGAAATATGATTAATATTTTGACTGCACACTTTCTTTCTACTATAAATACTCCACACTTTATTCCAAACCTCTGACCTAGTCACTAATTTTAGATATCAGCCATGCGGATACTTTCACATTCTGTATTTCGGTTCACAGTGGTTCATAATCGTAAACATACAATATATGAAACAGAAAATTAATTAGACAAGTTTCTTGTAGTGCAGTTATTTCTCTTCTAAAAACAGACCCCTGGATTACTACTTTTAGTCATATCTAACAATTCTGATAAGCTATAATACTGTTCTTGGCATCAGAATAATTGGATGTAAGAAATTGCTACTATTATTCAACTGTAAACAATACATTAGAATTTTTGTTAATCTCGATAGTTTTACTCGATTTTAAATGTAAGCAGTTATTGCCCAGAAAAGATAAAAACACGCACATTACATGCCAAAAGATGTTAATAAGGACTTCATATTTATTAACAGTTAGAAGTAAAATTAAATTACACAAAATAATAATTAAACCTACCTCAACATATAGATCAGATACATATATTTTTTTCTAATAAGTCTGAAATATAGTGTTAAAATCGTTAGAATCACAATAAATAAGCACTTTCCTATATTTGTAGTTTTTCAATAATTAAAATGTGTATTCATACGTATAATAAAATTTATGTAAATTTGTCATTATTTATTGTCAATCAACGTCACTGTTGTACATGTATCTTTCAGGTCGTTACACACAGCATCCATCCAATCTCTTCTTGTTCCACTACCCCAGTTTCCCGTAGTTGTTGTAAACCTCTGTCTATTCAATTAGTGATTAATAATTACACCGATAATTATTTTTAAAATCCAATCACTTCACCCACTATCTCGAGTTAATTGAAAATACTTGTTTAGATTAGCTAAAAGATACGCTTATAACAGAAAACATCAGAATGTGCTCAATACATTATACGTTTTCTATATCATGTCTCACTGAATATCGTAAAACACATAATTTCTTCACAATGCTTAGACATGTAACCATAGTAACCTTGATAACTGGCCTTAAATGTATTCAGGGTTTTCGTACATAACAGGGTTTTATCCTAAGTTTGAACAACAGCGGTGGTTTGTGCAACAACCACCTTCACTTCAACCACTGTTATATACTTTTAAATTGTTATTCCTCCCAATAATATTTCAATTCATTTTTTTCTGAGTATAGATTCGTTCAACAGCGATACAACATTCGTTACCATTCATTTCAGCGAAATGCTGCAATTGCCTTGTTATCCTTATTGGAAATGGTGATCATACATTTTGTGGCGTCACGTCTCTGACCATAAATTCGGCCAATCCATATTTTATTTGTGGTAAGAAAACGTACAGTAAATTTCGTCTGCAAGGACCTGGATATTTATAACTTGTCTGGTATCTATTTTTCCTATGTCTAGTGTTGATTAGTCGTCATGAAAATTTGGAGAGAACGAGCTAAAGACCCTAAGATTGAAAGAGTATTATAATTTATTTCCAAGAATATTTAATTTCCAATGGTGAGACAATATTTCCGTTGTTCTGCCATACAGATTCCATTATCAGAACAGTTTACCCAAGACCCTTTAGATTTGCAAGTAGACCTAGGCCTAATAATTCCGAAACGTCAAGGATAGCTTACTAAGTCTCGACACAGGGTTAATAAAACAAAATTCTTCTAATCTTCGTGAAAAAAAACTAAATTCCCAGAGAAGGATTATTATTATTATTATTATTATTATTATTATTATTATTACAGTTATATTACCGGTTGTTCTGTATGGTTGTGAAACTTGGACTCTCACTCTGAGAGAGGAACATAGGTTAAGGGTGTTTGAGAATAAGGTGCTTAGGAAAATATTTGGGGCTAAGCGGGATGAAGTTGCAGGAGATTGGAGAAAGTTACACAACACAGAACTGCACGCATTGTATTCTTCACCTAACATAATTAGGAACTTAAAATCCAGACGTTTGAGATGGGCAGGGCATATAGCACGTATGGGTGAATCCAGAAATGCATATAGAGTGTTAGTTGGGAGACCGGAAGGAAAAAGACCTTTAGGGAGGCCGAGACGTAGATGGGAGAATAATATTAAAATGGATTTGAGGGAGGTGGGGTGTGATGATAGAGACTGGATTAATCTTGCACAGGATAGTGACCGATAGCGGGCTTATGTGAGGGCGGCAATGAACCTTCGGGTTCCTTAAAAGCCGTTTGTAAGTAAGTATTATTATTATTTTCAGTCTGTAGAGCAAAAAAAGTATATAGGCCTACATGTGCATATAAAAAAAATATTCAAGTGTTTGAAATGATACAAAAATTCCGATGTATGTTGAAGGAACAAATCTGCAGTGCTTGTGAAAAGTGGCATAAGTCAGTTTCCACAACAACAACAAAAAAATATTAATTTATTGACAACTTACGGAACATCTGCTCGCTTAGGAAAAGAGACATGAGTATTTCTCAAAATTATAAAAATTCATAGAGAAGAAAATAAAATCTATATAGGCCTAAACCAGTGTGAAGACAGTTTATTCCTTCTTCTGTAAAATTAACATTTTTGACTTGTGCCACTTTTCCCGAGAACTACAGAAATATAGATATTTACAGTTTGTCTAACATTTGTGTACTTTATTATCATTAGGTCTAAAAGTTTTATTGCTATTACTAAGAAAATACTATTAGGAAGTTATCATTCTATACTGACGTTGAAGTCTCCAAAATGTGTACGTGTGGAAACCTCAACGCACGTATAACACAGGAACTATTTCTTTAGTCGCTAGCAACCGTCACTAACTTAAAACTTTTAGAATTATATTTCATTGGCAACGCTCCTGAAAAATGAAATTTTCTCACAAAAGACATATGAAGGTAATAGTTATACTAGAAAAAAAAAATAGAAAAAATTATGCCGGGTGACTCTCGATTTTCTTCAGCGGTCAATTTTAATTCCAATTTCCCTTCGAAACAATTGTAAATAGTGTAAATTATACCGATTCCCTCCTCATCAAAAAATGAGCTGCTACATTTAATCACACCGATTCCCTCTCATAGAAGTCCTTCTTTATATAACAGAGCTCTAATTCTATAATATAACGTCAACTGAAAATGTAAATCGATAATAAAGACACAAATCGAGTTGCTCCCATAGTATACTTCTCCTTCGTTTTGAGTTGGTTGCACTGAATGAGTTAAAGGAGGTGTGGCATATTCATTCGTTATAGCACACACAGCGTATTGCAGTACAGACTGTATAGAGCAGTGGTCGTCAGCACTCGCTGAAATGGGTAAAGAGTAAGCGGAGCAACGTGATATGCTCCGTCGTAGCAACAGGAAGAGGTAGAGAGCATACCCGCCAGAGCCACGGATGCATCATAGTCCAGTCTCTTCTCCGCGGGTAAGTGACGCTAGCCCGAGGGTGCAGTGTGCTGATGCATCACATTTATAGAGTGTAGACGCGGAAAAAATGGTAAGTGAAAGGGGCATGGAATTGATTGTGTTTGGGAACAGCAAATTTGGCTTTCAGAAAACAATGAAGGATGGTGTTAGAAGGTGGACATGTGTATTGAAAACCTATAAGTGCATTTTAAAAACTGACTCATACGATGAAGTGATCACAGGACAAAAATCCAACATAGTCATGATTGTGAAAGTGATGGGAAATTAAATAGATAAATTATTAGAAACAGCATTAAAAGAAAAGCAGTCGAAGATATTAGTAAATGTCCATAGAAACTAATTCATAAAGAGGTAAGGCAAAAACAACTACATTTTCTTAATACGACGGATGTACTGTGTATAAAGAAATGAATCTATAGCGTGAGAAGAACAGTAAGGCCTCCACTACACGAAACTATAGAGATGTGCATAGTGTGCTAAATACCATCGAAATCAAAACATTTGCAGGTGAACACTTTTGCTGGTGAATAGTGCAGTGGAAAATATAGCCATACAATATTTACTTGTGTATCTAACTGACGCACATTATGTTTCGTAGAGTGTGAGTTTGTAGACGGGACATTTCAATATTGCACCACATTTTTAAGCAAATGTTCACTTTGCACATAATGAAAAACAGGTACAAGGCCTATATATGTTTTTCATGGTTTCCCTCAGTCACAAAAGAAAATTCTGTATTAGAAATTTACATACAATGATTCATCACCGCCTCAATCATCGATATCATAAACATTAATCAAAATCTAAAATCGGTTACATGAACACAAGCCATCTACAATACACAATAGAAACAGGAACTCAAAAATAGTGACAACGGCCTACTGGTATACTACAAAGCACGAAATCTTTCAGGATTTTAACCACAGACCTCTTCAATTTGAAACCACAGACTAAGTGAACTACAGCTTGGGTAATTCTTCGATTGAAATAGGTGGAACTATCTGAAGGGAACCACCATATATATTCACTACCCACAACAAAACTAATGAATTATTAACTTCATTTCAGTCTCCAGAAACATGTTTTGCGTATTTCCCAAACCCATATGAAAGTTAGCTTTAACGTTAATAAAACGATTCTGCACGGTAGTTGAAGTGTAACTACATTATGATATGTATGAATGTACTTAACTAAGAAAAGTGCGTATCTCGAGGCATTTCAATAGAGTTTATGACTTTCTGTCGTTTGTAATAATGTGTTTCTAATTTGATTTGTGCATCCTGTGTCAGGGTCGAGAAGGACATTGTATTCTTTCTGCAAGGCTCTCGGTTTATTCCTCTAACTTTATGAATGTTATACGAGTATGTTCATCGCCCACGCTTTGTAAACAGTTGGTCTGGGAATTTGTTAGCGCGCCCTCACACTAGATGAGTGTTCTGTGAAATCAATAAACGTATATTTACTTCTTTCTCGAGGATCCCCTGTCCGTACAGTACATACTCTAAGCACATGACTGCGGGCTTTTTCGTCTTACATAGTATAATGATATAACTTCCAAGACTTGAGGTTAGCAGAAGACTGGTTACCCACATAACTAAACTCAGGATGACATTTAGATAACAAAAATCTGAGCCGTAGGAAGGATTAGAAGCCATGACGATGAATTCCACGCAGATTCAAAGCTATGTGTTACGTACAGTAGGGCTGGCTTACACAAAATTATCGCATAAAATTATCAGGTAGATTGATATGGTTTTTAACACTACCGACGTAGAACACATTTTCTCAAATATTAATTACGATTTCATATAAATTACTTAGCCTATTTGGTTATCACTAAATGACAATACGATAAAATTGTAAGTTCTACAGTTAATAAAATTAACAGAGTTCTCTAAATGGTAATAACACTAATAACATATGACAAGACTAAAAAGAAAGAGAATAGTTCTAAGAAATAAAGATATGAAAATCTCTCATCGTTCGAAAGAAAACTACTCGTATTATCTAAACAAGTCAAGATGAAAATTTATACGTCAGTTGTGAAACCTGGGCCATAAAAGAATTTATAAAATAAAAATGAATTATTTAAAAAAAAAAATTAAGAAAACAATATAGATCGACAATAGAACCAAATGGAGACTCGAAACAAACAGCGAATTTAACAAAATCATACATGATAAAAGATAATAAAGTTTGTGAAATTAGAAAGAATGTGTTCGCTAATGTTAGTAGAATGACAAATGACAAATTTTGTTGAGAAAGCCAAAACTTTGTTCTAAAGAGTTGTAGTGCCTGAAGAAGAAGAAGAAGAAGAAGAAGAAGAAGAAGGAGAAGAAGAAGGAGAAGAAGAAGAAGGAGAAGAAGAAGAAGAAGAAGAAACAGTTCCAAATCTCATAATATCAGTCTCTTAGACTTCCCCTTTGAATAGTTTTTCTATGACTTTTCTTTTGGTTCATTTGAATAAATATTCTATGCAATCCTATAGGCTTATATCTTTTCATTATACAGTATTTACCTTATTCAATAACTATAGTATAATTATGATGACATCTGAAAAATATAGTCGCTCATTATTTTCCTTTCTCTATTCTTTTCTTAATCGAGCCTTTCTTCATTATAAAAAGGAATTTATTTTCTAAGTCATTTTAACTCTGATCTTTTATTAATATAAGGGACAGTGTTTCAACACCATGCATTGGTTACTGAATTTCAAACAATTAATTATTTATATATAAAAGTAGAAGCATAACATATTAATGACTTAGAAAACAATATTTTTTTAATACAATGTTAAAATTTGCAAATTTTCATACATTTGAAAATGGCACATTAGTGCCGAAAACGTTTATGTTATAATCAATTATATAAAAACTAGATAAGTATAGACGGTATATTTCAATTTTAACATTGTATTACAACTTGCTTATCGGATAAACCATACAACATGAAATTAATATTTTTTTAGTTGAAGTTAGAAACATAGTAAATTAAAATTACTAAAATTATTAATTTTTCCGATAATGAGTTATTAAGCCACAAATGTGCTTTTTAGAGTCAATTATATTGTAGTAATATTCAAAGATATGCCTCAAAATGAAAGACTAAAATCATAATAATACGACTGACAATAACTAAGGAGATAATAAAACAAGAAACATTAGCTAGAAATGTGATCTAGAGATTCGATCTAGGAACGTTATAGATGTTCAACCGCACAGGTGGCTATTTTGTATCAGTGACGGGATCTGAAAACGCTATCAGTAGGATGAAGTATGAGTTATAACTTGAGGCAATAGTTGAAAAAGACTTCTGTTGGCGTTAACCTTTGCTTCAGCTCGTTCTGACTTACGTCGGGTAAAAGACCTCGTCTTTCTGAGGTTTCAGATACCATTACAAGGTTCATACTTACAATACAAAAAAATAATGCCATAAATTAACACCGAAACCTTCAGACATTTAGCTTGTCCTTAATGACGTTCAGCTATAGGCGTTAAATATATCGACAATGTTCAGATTTTTAATGTAGATCTGTCGAACATATGGTGGAATGTATTTAATTATAAATTCAAGGTGAAAGATTAAACTACGCATTAAAATTTACACTTTGATAGCGCTAGATTGCTTGTATAAAAATTCTGGTATAAAATAAACACAACAAAGTGTTGGAATAAAATAAAGTAACCAGGGTACTATAATCATTATACTAACGTATTGCAGTTCTGGATCAGAAGAAGAGGAGTGTACTATGAACAGTAACATGAGCTGTTGCCAAGAAATCAAAAGGAGAACAGCAATGGCAAAGAAACCTATAATAGAAAAAGGGGCATCTTCTGCGGGCCTCTGGAGAAAGAACTAAGGAAGAGACTAGTGGGGTGCTTTGTGTGGAGTGTAGCATTGTATGAGGCAGAAACATGGACATTAAGATGAAGTGAAGAGAAGCGACTAGAAGCATTTGAAATGTGGATATGGAGAAGGATGGAGCGTGTGAAGTTGACAGACAGAATAAGAAACGAAGCTGTGTTGGAAAGAATGGATGAAGAAATAATGATGCTGGAACTGATCAGGAAGAGAAAAAGAAATTGGCTGGGTCACTGGTTGAGAAGAAACTGCCTTCTGAAAGACGCGCTGGAAGGAATGGTGAACGGGAGAAGATTTCGGGGCAGAAGAAGATACCAGATGATAGATGACATTAAGATATATGGATCAAATTAGGAGACAAGGAGGAAGGCAGAAAATAGGAAAGACTGGAGAATGCTGGGTTTGCAGTTAAAGACCTGCTCTTTGACAAATACTGAATTAAATGAATGAATATAAAAATATATACTTATAAATGAATGAATGTATATAAAAAATATAGTTATAAAATCCAATGCGGTAATATGTTTTATTTTCATTTAATACAAAATGGCAAATGATTAATACGAAAATCAATATTCCAATATGCAGTAGTAGTCAGTACGCAGATAATACAGTATGTTCTTGTTTCCCCCAAAAAAGTGTATGTATGAAGAACTACAAGCTGCAACAAAATGTTTATTTTCAGAACTAATACAAACGTATTAGTCTATTGTTTGTTAAAATGCTATACATTTTTCTTCGCAATACCGTGTGTATTTCAAACTAGGCTATAGTACATAGGGAATTAACATGGTCATAAGAAATCCATGTATAAAAAATTGGAAATGCAATTTCATGTACCTGGCCATGTGTAATAAATAAATGGGCTTTGTAGAAAAGAAGACTATCTACTGATTATTGCCAAGTTATCATACATGATCCTTTGCCAACATATTATTAGGCCTAGTTTTAGGTTAGGTGGTTCAAAATAATTATATCATGGTGTTACTATTATAATTTCAATAGTGTATTTCATTTTAAAGAATTTTTTGTCATTAGGTTACCTTTTTTCACAAAGATATAAATAAACAACAATTTTAGCCATATTATTAAATTTACACAATCTGATCGTATTGTGAGATGGAACTCTTCTATCAGGAAAGAGTCCAGCAAATAAGTCTCTTATCTTTCTCAAAGAATTGATTCCATACAGTTGAATAAATTAAATATTTTTCTGTAGTATAATAATCCAGTGTTTCAATATCAATGTCATCAAACAAAATTTTAGTTGACAATAATCAGTAGATAGTCTTCTTTTATACAATACCTAGTAATTTATTATACATTGCCAGCTACAAGAAATTCCACTTTCAATTTTTTATACATGGATTTCTTATGGCAATGTTAATTCCCTACGTACTATAGTTTGAAATATACATGGTATATATGGGGAATAATTAAAAAAATTATGCGCCGCATTACACCTAGTTAAAGATCCTATATTCAATTTTATTCTCTTAGTGGGTGGACTCGGGAGTAGATTTGAAAGTTATTATAATGTGAAAAATCATTCTTCAACCCGGTCTAGAGTCTGTTACTCTACCTGCCAAGTCAATTCAATCCTTAACATTTAGATAGACGTATATTTTACAATATACGAGCAATTAAAAACAACTTATGAATGAATAAATTAGATATATTTTCTTCATCGTCTTCTGTGTCTAAAGTTTTTAGACAGCAGTTCCATAGTTATGTGGAGAGTATTTTTGATAATATAATGCGTAATATTATCATTCCATGCTCGGATGTGGGCAGCTGCGTCGTGCACTGCCGTTTCCACTCTACTTCCCGAGAGTGTGGAAAGATAAAATGTATGCACTGTATAAATATCATGTTTTTAATGAACATCTAGTGTACAGTTCGTGTAAGAAAAGCGAAAAGAAGCGTTTTCAAAGTGAAGTATAATAATATAGGAAAGTAAATAATTATAAATTGAAATGTTATTTTTATTATAAACATAATCGAAAAGTTCTTCTAAATAATGAAACTGCCACAATCTCATTAGAGCATTATTAAAGTTCCTTTTGTGCTAGATTTGTGATTTTAACTTTGATTGGAATTTCAGAATCGTCAATCCGAAGGACATCATTTTTCCAATTAATTCCATATTTACTGATATGTACTGAAAGTGGTTCAATTCCTAATTTCCAAAAATGTGTATACATATATTCTTGATTTGTGATGCCTCATATAATTAAAATTATAGATATAGAAAATGTTAATTACAAAAATAAATACCAAATGTTTCTCTAATGAGCCTATGTAGCTATCAATGTTCATACCGGTAACAAAAATTGCTAACCCCCAAGACGAGGTATTTCCCCCACTATTACATCGGTTTTTAATAAGAAAGTTCACGTGTGTCGTGTGTAATACACATTTGAATCTAAAGAACAACTTCGTAAAATTTACAGCTTCATTTCTTTAATTTACCAAATGGTGAAATGTGTGTTTTCGAAACATAGTGCCCGGTTACAAACATGGAGAAGGTGAGTGGAGATAAATATTTTTTGTAATAAGAAAAACCATTCAAGAAAATCTTCTTTCAATGAATATCCACAATTTGTTTTGGACGTAATGGCCACAGAAATAAATGTTTAAAAGTCAATACAAAAATCTATATTGATATCCTTAAGTTAAATGAAAAATAAAAAAGGAAATATATGATCTACATTGATTCTTAAACGTTCTTGAATTTATTGTCTTCTTTTTATTTCATGCCGTCCTCAAGAGCTGACAACTATTGTAATAAAACGAGGAAAATCTCCGCCATGCAGTCTAAATGCAGCCGAAGATGGATAACAGAAGTGATCTATATTTAAAATCATGTTTTAGAGAATATGTTATCAAATATGTACGTTTTATCGTTGCCTCTTCAGCATCCAATCATCTCAGTGACTTTTTTTCGTATTATTATTATTAATAGGCCTACTGTGATGTGTTTTGTTTTTGTTTAACAGTCATATTCAGTATGCATTCAATCACAATTTAAAAAAATATATATTAAATTAAATTAACATTGAAACAGCTGAAAAAATAAGGAAATGCAATAATATATATTTCAGCCCGTGCTAATCTGAGTTTAAAGGCAGTGCACAATAGGGAAGATTTGAGGATTTGATCCCTCATTTGGGATAAAACCAGCGAAATATTTCAATGGAGTGTACAATACCTGAGGCATACACTTGAAATAATGGCATTGTAATTAATAAACAGTTTATTAAAATATGATTTATTATAAGCTATTATGGCCTTTTCACATCAAAATCGGCTCCTTTTAAAAATCCCTATGCACTGCCCTACGGAGTTATTTCTGTAAATCAATCCCCACATTGTTCTAGAACCGAATAATCCAGATTCTGCTGTATTAGGATGACCAGACATTTTATGTCCAACAGGGAGCTCTGTCCAGAAATCTAAATCAATCGCATATACTTAACGGGAATAGCTTGTTAAGCCATGTGAAAGTTGTGAAAATTAAACTACATTTCTTTTTGCCGTAGCTTAGGCTCTAATACTCTTAACTCTTAAATTCGCGAAGCATCCTATAGGATACAATAGGTTATTAGGCTATATGCTATAATTTTAATAGAACAATAGAAAAAAAATTCGTAGGAAAATTAAAATTTCACAATGCTATAATATTGTACAACTGCGATAGTTGTTTTCTTTACAGTCCGACACGGTTTAATAAATCAGTGTGAGAAATGAAGTTTTGCCAATTGAAGGGTTAAGTAGGCTATATGATTTTTTTGGTTGTATATATTATATTATCCTCTTTCTAGTCTTTAAATATGTACCGTAAATTCTAATACATTGCTTTACCCCTTTAAAAAAATAATTGAATAGGCTACGTTTTAATTAATAATTACAGCACATGCAATGGTACAATTTCCACTTTTTCTACAATTCAGATTTAAAAGAAATTTTAATCAGAGGTCTGTAAATTTACATGTACATAGAAGAAGACACTCTTGCCAGAAATATTAGGGTTTCTTTAAATATTATGGTCTTCGGACATATTTGAATCTTTAACAAATAAAAATATATTTTTCCTCTCATATAATGAAGTATAAGTCAGAGTAATTTTATCATAGGGTAGCATTATTATAATTCAAATAGTTTTCCTACAAAGTGTGCTAGTAACTTGGAAAAATGTAGGTTTCCGAAAACTGCGTTTAAAGTCAAATCTATATTATTAGTCATTATAGCGCCACGATTTGAATAAGCATATTAATTGAACAGACCTACAAAATAGTCTCGGAATATATAAAATTGTTCAGC
Organism: Periplaneta americana; assembly: GCF_040183065.1. Taxonomy (NCBI): domain Eukaryota; kingdom Metazoa; phylum Arthropoda; class Insecta; order Blattodea; family Blattidae; genus Periplaneta; species Periplaneta americana. Next base: position 40,125,812 of record NC_091121.1, on the reverse strand, counting down.
AAACAACGATCTTTAATGTAAGCACATAAAAAACAACATATGATTCCAATAACTGACCCTGTTAACGACCAAATCTACTTAACATCTACAAGTAAAATGTTAATGTAACAAAAGTATTAACTTCAGAGGACAATTTTTTCCCCTGAAAGCAGAAATGAGGATGTTTATTCTCCTGTAACAGTAATTAAAAATGGGGAACTGTTTATGGAAATAGTAATCCTGTACTTACGGGTGATGATTTTTAGCAATGTGACATTGGAAATTTAGCATTTTGTAGCATTTAGCATCATTTAGCGCTTTGTAGAATTTTGAAAGATAACATGGACTCAAGTTAATACAGAAAAATAAGCCATGTCTCCTGAAGATATCAGTGCGAAATTAAAATTATACTGACACAGATGTCAATTATTTATTACCTTGTTAATCATGTTCTTGAATCAGCGACATCATTGAAAGAAATCATAGTACATTTTGTTTTGTCATTCGTGTTCTCCTATCACAATGAAATTTTATTGTATTCGTTGAAAACTTTTTCAGTATTTACGCTGTTAGTAGAACTCCAAATACACTGCAGAGTAGCTTGGGCGAACTCTAAAGACAACATTTATACGCAGTCCGTATCTTTATTGTTCTGAATATTCTAAACAATTTGAGTATGGAAATATTTATAGCTCTGAACAAAACATCCCGGAAAAATTGTGTCTGTGCTTCGCTCTCATATAATCCTTTAAAATTAACTCATAATATCTGGCCAGCAATGGTTGGGTTAAAGAGTTTACAAACCTCGTGTAAACAATTTTTTGTAATTCTTAACCCTTCATTATGGAAGGTTGCATTTCAATATAGTAGATTTTCAGAAGAAAGAAAGAAATATTATTATATAAATATGAATTTAACTTTATATAAGAAATATTTTATTTAAAAAAATTGTCAGATTTGTGTTTATATCTTTTTTAATACAAATTTCGCATTTTGAGTGCATTTCGCATTCTATCACATATTCAGAATTCATTGTTGTTGTTTAGTCAACCCTCTGAAGACAGGTCTGAACTCACCATGGATGAATCAACTAGGCCAGGAGATAATGGGGTAGGGTGGCCAGTTCCTTTCCCCCTCCGTTGCATACAATGCCGATTAGTTACATATTATACTAATCAGACTTCAGATGCATACAAACAATTGTCTTTCCTCTGGCACATATCGTCAAGTGAGATGTAGGCCCCTGATGATAATAGATGTACATATCAGCCAGAATCTCAATCAGAGGTACAAAATTCTTTAAAAGGGAGATATAGTCTACATTTAGGCTACTTCCAGTTTAAGCCATCGGCGTAGCTCAGTCGGTTAAAGCGCTTGCCTGCCGGTCTGAAGTTGCGTTTGGGCGCGGGTTCGATCCCCGCTTGGGCTGATTACCTGGTTGGGTTTTTTCCGAGGTTTTCCCCAACCGTAATGTGAATGCAAGGTAATCTATGGCGAATCCTCGGCATCATCTCGCTATCACCAATATCATCGACGCTAAATAACCTAGTAGTTGATACAGCGTCGTTAAATAACCAACTAAAATAAAATAAAACTTCCAGTTTATTGCTCTTGCGAAAAATCACCACCTCCTACCTATACTGTAATATTCTTTCGTAGGATAATTTTTTGTTGTCCTACCTTATTCCGATGACTGGGGACATGTCCTCTACAAGCTCCGAAAGAACCAGGACGGTTGTTCCCGCCCCTGCCTGCTGCTGGTAGGCCTGATTCAGAAGCTGTGGCTGTTGGACCACCACAGAAACCGTGGCGTTGTTTGCAGCTGCGGCCGTCGTTGCTACCACAGTCGCTCCTGTACCTGGGTCCACGAGATGAACTTCCGGCAATGTGTCTGTCGGAGGCGTCGCGTCTGCCGTCGTGACGGCCAAATCGCTCGCCTGTGTCGGTGAGCCTTGGACCCTTTCCTCATACGTGATTGTTGCGGACTTATTTTCCTCTTCCTCCGGACCGAACTCATCTTTCAGCTGGTTGCTTTGCTGATGGTTGCTCGTGATGATATGGGTCTGATACAATGGGGCCGGTTTTGGGTCGTCATCATCTTCATCACCGAATTCTTTTTGTAGGCCTATGACACTGACAGGGGTCATTGTGGCCAACATTATTGGGGGACTCGTCGCTTGGTGTGGTGGAGGAGACGATGTGGGTGCAGGGGACGCCATGGGGGGCGGTGGGGACGGGGGGCTGTCTTGGGGCACAGCCACGGGGTTTTCCAATCCACGTTTCGTCATTATGTCTTTTAATTGTTCCTTCTTCATTCACTTATCCAACAGGCTAAAGCAGATCACTCTTTTCGAGTCGGGCTTGTTAAATTACAATGACGCACTTCCGGCTTTATGGAGTGTTCATTCAGTTTTTGTACATCCATTCAAGTTCTCCAGAGAGTAAAAGAGGTCATTAAATCGCTTGTCTGATTAGCTTATCGCCAGAAAGAGCAAGTTCTTTAACTATTAACTTGTTTATTTTACTTACAGATGTTGCGAGTAGGAGTGGAGAAGGAATAATAATAACACCTTTTTATTGAGTCTGGGAACACCCCCGATTAATTCTAAGGAGTTAATAAGGGAAGATGATTCAAGTGGCTTTGTTGACTAACAGGTATGGCACGTGGTGATATTATTATGACGACGGGGGAGAGAAAAATAGTCGACCGGTTCGGTCGGTAAACTGATGTATAAATACAAGTGGTCGCGTGAAGAAACCGGAATGGGTGCTTCTTCTGTTTAAAATACTCTAAACAGCGAATGGAGTAGTAGAAGTTGTAGTAAAGTATAGAGTAGACTGCTTATGATGAACCTGTTTTCTACTGTTTTGGATGGAACGGTAGGAGGAGGAGGACGAGGGGAGGGGAAGGGTACATTACTCGACAGGTTAAATGTAGGGGAGGTCCTGTTTTTCTTTCCTTCTGTCCTTACTAACTTTTCTGGTTCTTCACTACCGACCTAGCAAATATAAGCACAAAGCATGACATTACAGGTCTTTATATAACATCGCACTCACACAGGTATATCTGTACCTATATTGGGAACTAGAGGCGAGTTTGCGGCGGTGGGTAGCAGCGGAAGGCTAAAACCAGCTTCAGCGGGACCTCTGGTTTGTTCTCGCTCTAACATGTAACACCGGTTTTGAGCCAACACAGTGTTTGGTGTCCTCTAAAGCTAGTTAGTTCCCTGTATAAGAGTAACCTGTTCGTTCATATCCGCCGTTTCCACCAACAAGTTCAGGTTGGTTGGTGTTTCTCACAAGTTTAGTTCGCTTGACTTAGTGTACCTTCGTGCTTCGTTTCGTTTGGATGTGGAAGAGGAAGAGGTATATATTTCAGATCACAACACTCTGTCATCAAGAGAATCTTCACACAGTGGGATTTATCACAGTTTGAACTGTTCGTTTTTATATAATTAAACAGTGTCTTCACAACGTTAACGGAATAACTTGGCCACTAACCACGCGCGAATATTCTGTCTCCAGTTTAAAGCGGGAAATACAGTTTTTATTGTGACCAGTGTGTACGAAAGCGATATGAACACTACTGACCTAACGTGTAATCGTCTACACTACATTGGATTACGAATTTCAAGCTTCAACAAGATAGATTTGTACACAATTCTCTGCACGAAAGCACTGAATAGCATGGAGTACTTACTTGTTACAATGCTCAGAAGATATCACTCGCCACTTGTTTAATTGGCACCATATTGCGCATGTTTTGACACTCACATGTCATGGCAAATTGCGAAGTTGAGAGAATATTTTATAAATAACGAAAAAAAAAAAAACACTCTTTAGGCACTAAACTTGTTGACTATCTTGAAAGATGGCACTGACGTTTGGATTCCTTTTCTCACATGTACCGGAGATGGAGCGGTTGACAGAAGAAGTTACTGGGGAAGAAGAAAGAAAAAAAACAGGTTGATAACTGTCACACAGCCGTCAAATTGAAGATAGTTTCTCGGTTCATCGCTACATTATCTTGAAGAGATTAACTATACTGAAATTTTAGATTAAATCTAAATTTTACTAGGATGTAGGCTATAATTTTTTATTATTTATATGTTAAAATAGAGAGCTTGCCCGTTGTAACTTCTACTTCCACTGTTAACTACAGCTATACTGGCTTGCACGTTGTCGAGTCTGCCTGCTAGTTGTCGTTGTCTTGCTTGCTTACCTTGCAGGAGAGGCTCCGCTCTGTTCGTTTCTTTTCTTCATCCATTCGTATGTAAGAACCCAAGCTAAAGGCACGACTTCTAAAAGTAATGGCGGCACTGGCGCGCTGCTGCTGCTGCCGAAGACGAAGAGGAGGCGAGGCCAAACCAAGAGCCTTTAGAAGCAGACAACTAAGAGAGCCCCTCAGGGGTTTTCCGAGCCAACAACATTCTCTGTACTGCTGCCCCCGCCCCTTGCGTCTGGCTCCCCGCAATGACCACCAAACCCAACTCCTAACAACTCCTCCGCTTCTCTGTGCAGGCCTTCATCTTCGAATCTCCTTTACTTTATACAGTGAAGAATATCACATTGCAGAATCCGCGCACTTGACACTGAGAATGGAATTATGGCAGATAATCAGTGTTGCCACTTCTTCTAGGCCATAAATCTCCTACAGATGTTTCTCGAGAAATAAAAGTTTCCCTATTAAAATACGTTCATAATTTATACTAGTTGAGTTCTAGGCGAGACAGAGAAATGAATAAAAGCAAATTGTCAGTGTTGCCAACTTTCGCCGTTATATCCCCACGAATAATATGTCGAAACGAAAAGCTTCAATGTATCAATGTTTTTGAACTATAGTGTTTTTTTTTTTTTTGTATTTACAGCTATTGTAAAGTTAGAATTCCTACACAGAAACCTGTTGCTAGGGAAACCATTCATCATAACATAAAACTATACTGAAATTGACCAATTACAGTGCACTTATTGTTACTTAGTTACTATTACAGTGCAGTTTTTGCGAATATTATGGATTAATATTGCTCTATTTTTTAGTAGGTTAATTTACGACGTTTTATCAACATCTAAGGTTATTTAGCGTCTGAATGAGATGAAGGTGATAATGCCGGTGAAATGAATCCGGGGTCCAGCACCGAAAGTTACCCAGCATTTGCTCATATTGGGTTGAGGGAAAACCCCGGAAAAAACCTCAACCTGGTAACTTGCCCCAACCAGGAATCGAACCCGGGAATATTGCTCTAAATTTTCTATTAAAATATATTGTACAGCAATTACTATTTTAAAAATATCATGCAAAAAATGTTGTACAATACACGTTTGTGAAGTACATTACAAAATCTCGGAAGTTTCCTCGATTTTGTAAAAGCATTTCTCAACCTTGCATTGTAATATACTATTTCATAACGTATTTACAATTCCAATATATGTCATTACTTCTACCTGTTTGTCTTCATTTGATTCGTTTATTAATTCAACCCTGAGAATGGAATTATGATAGATAATCCTTACTGACATTGCTATAAATTTAACAGGTAATTACGTATTGTTGTTTAGTCAACTGTCTGAACTGAACCTTACAAGTGATACCAATAAGGCTCCCCTTATGAGGCAACTAGGCCAGGAGATAATGGGTATTCACAGATGATTATCAAGAATTAAAAGTTCTGATATTCAAAATTTAATCAACTAGTTTTATAAGAGATTCTACATAGGAATGAATGCAAGTAGACTGTCACTTTTGTCACTTGTTTTCACTGTGACCTCACTGTCGTAATAATTAGTTCTGATTATGCACTTTTCCATAAACGATTTTTGTCAGTAACTACAATCTAATGAATGGGCTTCTCTTCACTGCTAATAAGTCAGGTCGAAAAAAGAAATATTTTTAATTGGTTATTTAACGACGCAGTATCAACTACGAGTTTATTGACCGTCTATGGGAATGGTGATAGCGATATGAAGCCTAGGATTCGCCATAGATTACCTGACATTTATCTAAAGGTTGGGGAAAACCTCGGAAAAAACCCAACCAGGTAATCAGCCCAAGCGCAACTCCAGATCGGCAGGCAAACGTCCTAGTCCACTGAGCTACGCCGGGGAAAAGAAATCAGAGGGGGCATTACTTCATTCTTTTCAGCTCAACGTTAAAATTTTGGAAAATTATTACGTATGTCTTTATTAAATTTGAAAATTAAATATAAGTAAAATTAATTAGTAATACTTACTTATGGCTTTTAAGGAACCCGGAGGTTCATTGCCGCCCTCACATAAGCCCGCCATCGGTCCCTATCCTGAGCAAGATTAATCCAGTCTCTACCATCATATCCCACCACCCTCAAATTAATTTTAATATTATCCTCCCATCTACGTCTCGGCCTCAACAAAGGTCTTATTCCCTCCAGCCTCCAAACTAACACTCTATATGCATTTCTGGATCCGCCCATATGTGCTACATGCCCTGCTCATCTCAAAAGTCTGGATTTAACATTCCTAATTATATCAGGTGAAGAATAAAATGCATGCAGTTCTGCGTTAAAAATTAGTTAGTAATATACTACTTAAAATAAATGTAAATATTATTTAAAATTAGTTAGATCAGTTGTATTTGTGTTAAAAGTGTCTTGAATTAATTGCACTAATTATTTTAATTTATGATAATCATGGGAATATTAATTTTGTAAACAATTTCTTGTATAATTCCAATAGGATCTCGCTCCTTGTTAATATTCTGTCATGTGTATGCCTCAGTGGAGGTCCCTGTTGTCCCCAGGCTATGGGAGGCCTAGAAGATGTGTCGATGTTTAGTGTGTATGTGTCCATAGAATCCTACAAGGAATGTTAACGTAACAATAAAATAAATTAATACAGAGAGTCAAACGTTTATACATATTCCTAAAGGATCCAGCTAGGGTTCCCAACTTTAGATCGATGAATTCCAGACAACTTTTATGAGGCACAGAGAAAAAAACTGATCTTGAACCAAAAACGTCAATTTCACCTATGATCAATTTATATAATTTTGTGAGGAAATAATCTATTTGAATGAAGTACAGCCCATCATAATTAGTTGGTATGACCATTTTAACTTAATATGTTGATTATCTTAGCCTACACATCAAATTTTAAGTCAAACTAACTTATTGACTTAGGTAATTATCACATTAGCAAATTAAAGGTTAATATACTGACAGACATAAACATCAAAGTTTTGCAAATCAAGCTTTCAGGTGTAACTCCCTGTAAAGTTAATTTGAATAATTTCGAGGGAAAAATTGTCCCGGGCCCGGGTATCGAACCCGGGACCTTTGGTTAAACGTACCAACGTTCTCCTAACTGAGCTACCCGGGAACTCTACCCGACACCGATCCAACTTTTCCCTCTATATAGAGGGTAGAGTTCCCGGGTAGCTCGGTTGGAAGAAATTGGTAGGCTTAACCAAAGGTCCCGGGTTCGATACCCGGCCCCGGAACAATTTTTCCCTCGAAATTATTCAAATTAACTTTACAGGGAGTTACACCTGAAAGCTTGATTTGCATAATACACGTCACTGTATGTAACAGAAAACCACAATTTAAGTCACACAGAGTTAGTGTGCTCTCCATGTTGGTTGCTTGACGGTTGTCAGCCCACTTTGAGGTCTGTGGATATAGAGGGAAAAGTTGGATTGGTGTCGGGTAGAGTTCCCGGGTAGCTCAGTTGGGAGAGCGTTGGAACGTTTAACCAAAGGTCCCGGGTTCGATACCCGGCCCCGGAACAATTTTTCCCTCGAAATTAATCAAAATTTTGTTTCGATAACTTTTAAACACTAGAAGTAGTGTAGGCAGACATGGCAATTTAATTTTTAAACATGAGATTTGGCTGTCCTTATCATATCAGGCCTACTCTTTGTACAGTCTGTATAGGATATTGAAATTTAGTTTCACCTGGATTTCTGCTTTCATCTGGTTATCACCATCATATGGTGTCTGTGGGCTAAATTTCGAGCCTGGTTCTTACGATACTGGCTAGAAACATTTTTGTTTTATAAATTTAATTTGAACTCAGTAGCTAGCTAGCTAGTTAAATAAATTAATTAAAAACCCTTTAACATTGGGCCTAATCATTGAAAACAGGCACTGATGAAGCAAAAGAAACTAGATTCAAAAGTTCCTTATATACTGAAGCTTTTTTTAAATACATAATTTTTACATTTTCATTGAGAGTGTCTAGTGAAATTTTAAAATGAAAGTAACTTATATTCATACAACTTATATACATTAATATTGAGCTGAAGATCATTAATCTCGATTTCTAGATCTCTTTGTGGTTAGAATTTTGAACGACAAAACAGATACTTAGAAAAATAAAACTGACAATTCAAAATTATATCAATTTTAAAGATAGGCCTATTGTAAAGTTCTGTCAAATAGAAGACATGCACTTGACTCAAATTTTGTCTGTCTATATTATCCATGCTCATGAAGAGTTACAATAGGAAATTATTCTAATATTCAGGAATTTTTACCGTCCCGATGAAGTAAAAATTTCTCCGTAACACAACATACGAATCCAGTCGAATCCGGGACGGTTGAGAACCCTAGATTCAGTAAATATGTAAAAAGTTCTATTACATATAGGCTTTGCTTAAGAAAAAATTAAAATCCTTCTAGAATATAGATGATAGACCTACTTCTCATGTTGCACTAATACAGAGGGTGAAATTATGGTAGGGGAAACAGGAGATCCTGAAACGCCGAATATTGAAACCAGATTCTGGTTTGGAAAATTGATGCTCTATTGCTTTGTAGAATTATGTATTTATTTTGTGAAAATGAACCGAACATTTCCATTCCACAAATTAAAGTGAAGGTTTTCTTGTAGCCTATAAATATGAAAGCGTATCTATCAGTAAAGGTGGACGGTTATTTGTACTTACGTTTTTATATAATAAATTAGTCTCCAGCTTGAATGGACATCAAAGTCGTGTTTATCTGGTGATCCAGGCTGCACTTAGGCTTGAGTTCTATTCTTGCTCGAGTTGATTTTCTGGCTGGGTTTTCTCCGAGTTTTTCTCTAACTGTAATGAGATTGTCAGATAATTACATGTCGAATCTTTAGTATTATCTCGCCAAACTCACTATCACAAATTACATCAACACTAAAAATAACATAGTAGTTGATATAGCGTCGTTAAAGTAGCCAACAAAAAACATAAAAGTAGGTACATTGGGCTGTTTGTTCCACGCCCCTACTCCAAAATATATTGCTGCATATAGCTATTAGCTAAATGATTAGGACTCTGGATTTTTATGCTGGAGACCTGTGTTCGAATCTCGCTGTATCTACGTGGAATATGCTGTATGTCCACAGTTTCTATAGCGTAATTGTTATTCATATTTTCATTTTCTTTGCCATCGATCACCGAAGTAATGTACAATTCATTAAAAGGAAACTTTAGCAGGCACAGTTACATCTGGAAAACTTTCATTTTCGAAAACTTAAAAATGTAACTCGCGATCTTAAAATAAGTCACGGTCACCTTCTTCTAAATAATTTTCCATCCACCAAATCAAATCATAAAATTATTATTATTATTATTATTATTATTATTATTATTATTATTATTATTATTATTATTATTATTGCTGTTGTCATCGTCATCATAATCATCTCATCCACAATAAAGAATTGTTGTAGTCAGAAGTGCCCCAAAATTAACAAAGATAACAATAAATAGTATTAGTTATTAAAAATGAGGAAAGGATTTTAGCACAGTCTAGTATATACAGTGACGAAGTTTAATACGTAGGGAATATGCATCCATAAATAGTTGTTAACCACTAGGATCGCTACTATCGCCTCATCACTTACAATGCGAAATAGTACCGGCACAGTCTATTGTTCCTAGTACCCTCAACAACTCAAGCTTCGTGGCTGTATATACTAATCTGTGATATTAGGCCTATTGGAAACATTTTAAAAGCATATCCTTACAAACTTAGTAGGCCTACTAAGCACACTAATATATTATACTCTATACTATTTTTGCACATTATACAAGATTGGTTTAAGAGACAAAATCTTACTTACTTCAAAATCGCTGTAACAGACAGAATTTGCAACTCATCCTTCTTACATAACCGAAACCCATTTTCGCAATAAATGAACGTCTAGTTTCGAAATTAAGTACAAGTAAACAAACCGAAAACTCCAGACGTAGCCATGGCAACATTTAACGGTGTATAATTACACTAGAACGCGAGACATTCCGTATCAAGGTCGACGTGTGAAAGAACAATGACATTTTACAGTTGGCACGACTAGACTTTCCTTAATAACGCAATGTTCAACAGCGCAATGTTACGTCAAGGCAGCCAACCTTCAAAACAGTGGGCGAGAGATGGTTGAACGCGTAGATGAGACGGATTCCTCACGTTCCTTGGGTCGTATCCAGGCACTTGACTGTAAGTAAATTTAACAACACTGTTTCAGATTATGTCTTACGTTATTTACAGACTAACTACCACTTCGGGAAGTTACAATTTTTCGAACAAAGTTTTTGCTTGTATGAAAGTGGAATGACAAGATTTGTATTGAAAAAAAAACAGCGCAATTAACATTATTTAGATTAACAGGAATCAAATTTCGAACTTTTTGAAACAATGCTGGAACTATAGAGACAGTATGAGTCACATGAATTTACCTATATTCTGTATTTCTATTAATCTTCAGCCATTTTAATCTCAGAAATGATTGGTATCTTATTTATAACTTCACTTCAATGATTGTCATTATTTTTCTTCATAATATAGACCTATTGCTACTACTACACTACAATTATAACTATTACTACTACTACTACTACTACTACTACTACTACTACTACTACTACTATTACATTATCATCATCATCATACGTAATGATTGAGGCTCAGCTTTGAAGCTATACTGGGGACAGAACATCTAGAAGCTTGGAGACGGTTACTTTTAAGCAGTCCGACCATCCCCTCCTCCCGCACTAGCAGGTACGATACCGTTCAGCTGCAAAACATTTTCTGAACGGAAGTTCTTGTATTGTGAGAGAGCAGCTGGTTCAGTGAAAGTAAGTGGTCAACGTTTTCAGTTTGTAGTGCAACGAACAATTCTGCTGTGTGTGGGTTCTTCTGTAATGACGTCAATGAAGCCTCTAGTTGTTCTGTCCCCGGTATACGTACTATACGTAGAATTCAAGTTCATGGGTACACCCCCCATCCAGTGCATAAATGTTAGACTTTGCCAATGTGATGTCGTCATTGTATTAGGTGGGGACAGTAAATCATGTAGACCCGCATTACAAGTACATAAATTTAAGGATGTTCGAGAATAAGGTGCTTAGGAAAATATTTGGGGCTAAGAGGGATAAAGTTACAGGAGAACGGAGAAAGTTACACAACGCAGAATTGCACGCATTGTATTCTTTACCTGACATAATTAAATCCAGACATTTGAGATAGTCAGGACATGTAGCATATACGTTTCAATGGGACAGATTTTAATTAATCCAAGTAATTTCTTGGGAATACCAAATTGAGTAAGTAATAGTAATACTACTACTACTACTACTACTACTACTACTACTACTACCACTACTACTACTACTACTACTACTACTACTAATAATAATAATAATAATAATAACAATAACAGTAATTGCAACGAAAAGTAGAGAATTTCACGTGCATAGTCTAACCTATCATATAAGGAGACAAAGAGGAAAGCAGAAAAGGGGAAATATTGGAGAACGCTGGGTTTGTAGTGAAAGACCTACCCTTGGGCAGAACACTAAATGAAATGAATGAATGAGTCTATCCTGTAAAATTTAAGGTCGAGTTGCACTGTGATTATAATTCTTGAATTTCCTGAGATTTGCAATCGAACAGCTTTTCATTCTTAACCTAAATGCAAATCTGGGCAATGTGAAATGTCTGACAAGAAGCAAGAGCCCAGCATAAATGAATTGAAATGTGCGTAAATCGAATACAGATGAGAGCTTGAACGTCAGTTGCTATTTCAAATTCAATTTGAGTCCGCATATTGACGCTGACTACGTGTGGTAGTATTTCGTTCACTGCTTTATGTCAATTTTATGTCGCGATGTGTCTAGTTTTGCAAACATGCGTTAAAAATATTTCTTGAGTATACTTACTGCTATCGCAACGTACTTACAATTGATTGTTATGACGAATGATGCACTCCTTTGTTTCGCGTACAGAATATGTGTATCCACTGAAGTGCGAGGTACAGCTACTGTGATTTCGATGCCCTGTGTACTACACACAACAGCTCAAATTAAGACAAAAACCCTCGCTTGGGGGAGAAACTGTTGCTATAGCGACACTTGTCAGTCATTGCTCGTTTCCTATAGGTTGGATTGGGGAGGTACATAAAAAACAAACCATGATGACGTCATGTCATGCTGAGGTAGGTGTTTGGCTGACAGTGGCTGTGCCTGTAAAATGCGTCGTGAGCCGAGCAAACTAAGAACTAGATGACCACAATTAAGTCGGCACATGTAGGGCCTATTATGCATCAGTTTTTTTTATTTTAGTAGGTTATTTTACGACGCTTTATCAACTGCTTAGCTTATTTAACGTCTGAATGAGATGAAGGTGATGATGCCGGTGAAATGAGTCCGGGGTCCAACACCGAAAGTTACCCAGCATTTGCTCATATTGGATTGAGGGAAAACCCCGGAAAAAAACCTCAACCAGGTAACTTGCCCCAACCGGGAATCGAATCCGAGCCACCTGGTTTCGCGGCTAGACGTGCTAACCGTTACTCTACAGGTGTGGACCTGATCTACCAGTACTCATTGTAATGTATAGGTACATTTTACAAGTAAATGCTGAGTGGTTTGGTGTAGGGTTACCATGAGAAGAAATTCTATAGGAGGACATGGAATCTAAAATAAGAGGACACTGTTGAAAAAAGGAGGACTTTTTAAAAATTGCTATGAACAAAATTAAAGATAAAAACAATGGCTCACCTTAGTCAGTTTTCTCACTAGTTGCTGGATCAGTATTACATCTGTACCCTACTTATCGGTGGAGCCCACTTTGTGCACAAGAGCCTGAAGGGACCAACGTGTATCTTGTAACAAATAACTATGGACTATTCACAGGGCATGTCCCTGAAATTATATTTCTTTCATGATACCCCTGACTGTCTCCGTTAGCATGTGATTTCGTTCTTTTGTCCATTGCAAAAAGGTATTTTCATTAATCCACTCGTTTAGACGATTGAAGAATTTTCTACCCTTTTCCATGAAAAAAATGTTAGTGCAAACACTCGTGATGCCCCACTTCGATTACTGTGATATTCTGCTTACTGACCTAAGCGTTACTTCGGCGCAGAGACTACAACGTGTTCATAATATGTGCGTCCGTTTCGTCTGCAATATTCGCCGGGCTGATCACGTAACACCATCCCTCGAAATGTTGTCCTGGCTCCGCCTAGAAGATCGTAGGAAAATCCACTGTCTTTCCCTTCTCTTTCACATATTGCATTTCTCCACTCCTGTCTATCTTGCGTCTCGTTTTCAAAATTTATCCACCCATCATAACCTAGACACACGATCACAACACTCCTCAATATTTTCCATTCCTTCCCACCGAACATCCTCATATTCATCTTCTATCACTGTGGCTGTTCCTCGACTTTGGAATTCCCTACCGAGTAATGTCAGGGACTGTCAGACATCAAATCAAATTAAGAATAGGCTAACGAGATATTTTTCTAACAATCATTGTCAACAATAATAGCTGTTTCAGGTTTCTCAATGTTTAATGGTTATATATATCACAGATAAATATCTAAATTATCTCATTATTATTATTATTATTATTATTATTATTATTATTATTATTATTACTATTCTTATTATTATTACTATTATTATTACCATTATTATTATTATCATTATTATTATAACTATTTCTTACCAGTGTTTATTATTGTCACACTAACATTAGTTATCCAATTTTCATTATTTACTTTCATGTTGTTTTATGATCTAGATATTAATGTAATAACTATGTAAGCAAATGTATTTAATTAGAATTAGAGTCTGGCTGGGCGGAAGAGAAGGCCTACTGGCCTTAGCTCTGCCAGATTAAATAAATAAATTATTATTATTATTATTATTATTATTATTATTATTATTATTATTATTGAACAGATATTAGGGAAAATACTCTCTCAGCTCTTCTATTGTGACTTGGGATAGAGAAATAGAATTGACATATTTTTAAGAGTTCTGAGAAAGTTTCAGTGCTAGCACAAGTATTGGAATTGAAGAATTTGCACCATTGTTTATCTAAACTTAAATATTTGTCAAAATTAACTTGATTTGCATATCTTTGTATATTGCAGAATAAAATTGATAAAATAGCTAGAATCATGAATACCTAGTGATATTTAGAATGTAAGAATTCAATGCATGTCAATAGGTAATCATATTTAATGTTTTTTTTATGTGCTCCATCTTCGACCATTGAAAGCAGTTAAATTCTTTCACCATTTATTTAGATATTCTATGCATAATATCGCACATTATTCAATATTCATATTAATTCTAGTTGAAATGCGAAATGCCGGACATTACAAATTTTTTTAATGTCTGCTGGTCAGGATAAAATGATTAAAAAGAGGACATGTCCTCCTTTTGCCGGACGGATGGTAACCCTAGTTTGGTGTAATTTCCCCAAAGATTAGAATGAAAGGACACAGGCTTTCTTGCTCTTATTTTATCACTATCCATGTAAAGAATATACGAATCCCTATAATTGCAAGAAACGTTTACGGAGAGATTGAAGACTGAAGTAGCAAAAACTGACGGATAAGTGTAAATTCCCCCTGAATTACCATTAAAAAAATGTAAATTCCCCTACAACTATTCTAAGCGCTCTACTTACGAGTGGTAAATTCCCCTAATAGTGGTAAGAGTATGGCATGAAGTTTATTGAAGACAAACAGTTCAATCCTAGGAAACAAGTCAAGGGTCTTTTGCTCTACGCAGGAGTCGTCAGCATAGAGCACGCTGGGGTTAGCCTCTCTCCGTAGCTGCTAGCGGGTATGCTCTCTATCTCTCCCTGTTGTACGACAATGCACGCGGGACAGCACCGCGTACCCTTTGCACATTTCAGCGAGTGCTGACGATAACTGCTCTACAGCAACCCTGTCCAAACGGTGTTCATTGAAGGCGAGCACTCAGCTGAGGGAGGAAAGTCGAAGAAATAACTCGCGAGCGCAGAGTAGGGGTGGTATCGTTCCGGTGGAGGAGTGGGGTGCTCTAGTTAACTGTTCAGAATTCTTCAATATTCTCTTGTCTCTGTAGTGCATAATGGACGTAGGGAAACGAAAGAAACGTGATCACTAACCATGGTCTTTTCATATGTTATGGAAAAGCTGTTATTTTTTTGTAGCAGCTGGAGAACATTCTCAGTGCTTTATATGTCAGAAAATTATAAAAGGAAGACGAAAACATAAGTACCACTACGAAACTATACACAAAGCTGTGTATGATGATTTTGTTGGCAAAGATCGCAGGAGAAAAGTTGACGAGTTAAAACTATCTCTATACCCTGAGGTAGGTCATAAATGTATCGTCACATGTTGAGTGGTTTTAAACATTTAAAAATATATAGTTTTATTTATAAAATGCTACAAAAGCACACAATGCAAATGCAGCCTGTGCAGCAGACTCTTTGATGAAGCAAGAACATCTACGAAAGCGTCCAGCTTTGGCATCAAATCTTTTGGATTCGGACTCTAAATTATGCTGGGAAGCTAGAAGGCGAATGGAGAACTTCCAAGTGCCTGGGCAATAGATACTACTACTACTACTACTACTACTACTACTACTACTACTACTACTACTACTACTACTACTACTATATTTTACCTGATCCGTCATTAGGGAAATTTACTTTGACTATTTCGTTCATATGACGTCATTCCATTTTCGACCAATGAAGTGTAATGAAATTTTGAATTTCAACCAATCACAGTCAGACTTTGCGATAATTTCTGCAGCTAGATTTATCGCTATCAATTTATCGCATGGTCGTTCTTTTGTTTAGTCGTTGTCGCCAACTGTTTCCCCGTAAATTGATGATCATGAATACATTAAGATGCAACTACACGGTTAAACTTTTCTTTCAACTTTAAAGCAATGAATGCAAGATTGATATTTAATATTAAGTTAATTAATATATTTACGCAGTGAAGGCCACGTTCAAAACGGCGCACCATGTAGACACAAAATCTTTATGCATCTTAATTGAACGTACCTTTTAAACTTGATTCTTTCAATATTCTTCCCAGATTGCACGCATACGCGATTGGAATATTGAACTGTGTAGATGCAGCTTTAGTTCCGTTACACACTACAGCGAGAATGCGTTTGTCGAGCTATAAAAAATGCTTTCCTGTAGCACGTAGCTGTGCCAGCTGACACTGGTCCTGCTCACACAAGTAATCTAACCTATAACTGTAGCCTATAAAATACATCTTCATCTTCCAATTCCATGTCCATTGTAGGCTATCTGAAAAAAATTACATTCCTTCATTCAGATTAGATAACTGCGTTTTCAACAATTCTTCATCTAATCAAAATATTAATCAGGTTACTGTAGTTATATTATAAAATTTTAAATTAAATCATGATTTCAGCACATAAGGAAAATGTATTTATATTATAATAATAAGAGAAAAGTGCAGTACATGTAATTAACATTGTTAAACCTGTATTTCGCTTTTCGCAATTGGCATTAATGAATAATACTATCGAATTTCTTTATTGCAGTAATCGATATTCATCTATTTCAATTTCATAATGTCTGAATAAGTTAAGTATTCGTAAATATACAATTATTAACATTTTGTGATCGAATTTTAGGGATATATTGTTTACATTTTTATTTTATTCACGAAATAGTCCTAATAAATGTCACTCGAGGTCTGAGATTTCCCAGATAAATCCACTCGCTTCGCTCGTGGATTTATCGGCAGATCTCAGACCTCTCGTGACATTACTACAGATGAAATCTTTAACCCTTTTGATTTAGGGGAACTTACAATATCCCAAACTCACAGGATGCCATGTATTTTTTTATCTTAGGAGCTATACACCCAATAATGACCAAAATTTCCAGGAATCTGTGTATGTGTCTCTTGTATATGCCACATGAATTTAATTCTGATTGGATGAATAATTTAGCTACGTACAATATTGATGTCTCAACAACTAACATAGGCAGAAGTGTGAATATTTTTTCCACACATCTTTGGAGACATGTTACAATATGAGGAACAGAGAATCTTATATCTTCATTACGTTAATAAAAAATGTATTAATAATAATGTTCCATGTATTGTGGGTCTCTATCACCACGGCATGGCGCGTCCTCAGGTTGCGGATCGAGGAAAGGCCTCCAGATATGGAGGGTAGCTGTGAATATATTGAATAAGCAGTCGCGGACAGCCGATGAGGGGTGGTTCTCCAGCTTGGGGGTTGGGCGAAGGGCTAACAACCCATCACCATAAAAAACAGCTTGTTTCGAAACCTCAAAGTAAGCCTCGGAATGGGATTGATTCTCTGGCACGACTACACCAAACATTAAATCCAGACGTTTGAGATGGGCAGGGCATGTAGCACGTATGGGCGAATCCAGAAATCCATATAGAGCGTTAGTTGGAAGGTCGGAGGGAGAAAGACCTTTGGGGAGGCCGAGACGTAGATGGGAAGATAATATTAAAATGGATTTGAGGGAGGTGGGATATGATGATAGAGACTGGATTAATCTTGCTCAAGATGGGGACCAATGGCGGGCTTATGTGAGGGCAGCAATGAACCTCCGGGTTCCTTTAAAGCCAGTAAGTAAGTAAGTAAGTAAGTATTAATAAAGTTAGTCCCCTATGTTGGCTAAGTGATCAGACCTTCATCCATATTCCTAACCTCCACCAAGCTAAGCCTACCCTCACTTCCATATTGTTTATTCTTATATATTCTTACTCTAATTTTGATATAGTTCAAAATATTGTAGAAAACTAACTCTACGAAATCCTGCCCTATAACTACGCTGTCTTTTACAAATCAGTCGTAAAAAGGAATCGAATCCTGAACTTTTGGTGAGATGCCTTCCCAAGGTGACTGCACTATGGCTGGTTCCAGGCCGTTTCGTGAAAGCAAAGGACGACAAAGCTTTGTTTTGGTTCGAAACAGGTATTCAACATAACCTGTTACTCTGTATCTAACACCTTCACCGACTATTTCCTTCCTAGGTAACAGGCTTCCGAAATATTACATTATGCTCCTTCCCCGTCCCCCCTCCTTTTCCCGCCATCCTTCGCTCGACCTTGACTTCGTTACCTTGAAATGTATAAATGACCTTATGTTTGAAAGCAGATAATCTTCTATTTGCTGAAAAATGCGGGACTCCACACTTTTGTTAAGAGTCACGTGGTCGGCCAGACAAGAATTGCATCCAGTCCAGCTAGATAGCAACACGCCGGCCGGTTGGATGCAGTGAGCGGGCAACTCGTTGGTGCATTTGTGTCTTAGCCAGAAACCAGTTTCCACCGCAGTTATATAGCTATACACTACGTCGCAGCCACGTACTTGTCAAAAACACCTGTTTTCTTTATCGCTAAAATTTCTTCTACAAAACAAAATTTCAAAGTACGGCTATAACTGAAAGTGAATTTGGTCTCTAAAAATAGCATGTTCAGTAGAAACGAAGTCATTGTCACACTCGATGGCTGAAATAAAGAACGTTATTCAAAGCTATCAAGTATATTAAATGCTTCTTGTGTCTTCTATCCCCATGGTCACATGCATTCGAAACACATTGACTGAAATACTGGTTCTCCGAGCAAATAACAGTATTACATTAAAAACACACAAGAAGAGCAGAATGGAAAAGCGGCTCGGCACGTACAGGGATTGGTAAACTGTTAGCCACAAGACTTCAGAATAAAACGCTTACCATCTCGCTTTGATTGTTGAATGCTTCTTTATCTACTCATGCAGTCAGATACTTCAAGGCGCGCGATTTTAAATCTGTTTATGGGAGAGCTCATTTGGAGAGCTGCGATATGTAGCCAAATCAGGTTACGAAAGACTGCTATAAAGGCTGGGGAGGGATCATTGTGCTAGCCACACGATACATTAATTCTGGTTGGATGATCGTCCACCTCTGCTTCGGTATGTGGGAGTCCGCTTATTGGTCTGGGCCCTTAAAGGGCTGTAGCGCCATGAATTATAAATTATTTTAAGCTCGACCATGCCGAAATGTAGTAATTATGCACCTGGTAGTAGTCCTTTAATGCACCTTATGAAAGTACACCTATTCATTACAGTTCAGTTGTTCAGCCAATGAGAAATCACCATTGTACCATTATAAAAGCGCAAGTATCGATTATTCTCGGATATGCATATCCGAGACTAGCAAAACGTCACGGAGGCTGGAAATCCAATACTGTCGCTGAAGGTTATGTTCTGTTACTATAATAATTAGCGTTAATTGTAAATAATATTCAAATAAATTCAATTTGTCATCTCGTTTTTCAATTCTAAATCAATTTCCAGCTTATATCAAGATTAATGTTCATGTTATTCTCTAGATTATATCAAGGTCAATGACATTCGTTCCTCGGAAAAAAATCAATACTTTCGCATCTGCGCACATCTCACAATTTAGAAGGTCAGTTCCGCTCCTCACTTCGATAAACATAACATGAATACTTATGAATAATTTCAAGTTAGAAATATAGTCGAGCATAAAAAGTCGTATAAAACTTGCCTATAATTTTCATACGAGCGTCTTAATTACTACCATTATAGGCTCGTTGCATAATGTACTAATAAGCCACGGTCTTGCGTTGTTTTAGATGAAAGCCAACCCTATATGAAAGGAATTCACCATGTATCCATTAGTGTTAACTATAATGCACATTTATATATATATAGTAGTTGATACAGCGTCGTTAAATAATCAACTAAGGAAAGAAATAATTATAGTAGCCTAATTGCCACAATATATTTATTGATAATGAAGGAGGGAAAGGAGCTGGATGCCCTAACATACTATTTTCTGACTTAGTTACCTCGTGAGTGATTCTTTATTGGTGTCACTTTTAGGTTCCAACCTGTCTTAGGACATTTGACTAAATAACAAGAATTACTGATATGATAATAAAAATTATGCAATGCCAGTAGCACCAGAAGTTGAAATTATAAGACATAACGTCATCCAAAAACGCTTTGTATCACAAATATTACAGAATGTGCTAGTAAGTTTAGTAAATCATCTTTTTTCATATGTAACTTCACATTGTCTTATTAGAGACTCGAAGCAAGGAATCGGCCTTCGAAAACCGATGCATTAGCCTTCGATTAACGTTGTGCCAAATTTATGTTATCAGTGATGGATCAGGGTGTGTCTTAGTGATAAATGATTCCAGATTGCTCTAATACGAAACGCCAATAACTAAGCCTCGATCAATGTACTATGCAGCTTCAAGCGATGATGAAATTATACTTTTAAATAAGAATTCGCTATTAAAGTGTATTTGTATGCTGCTGTACCTAACACTCTATCTCCCCTTTGTTGTTAATATTCCCTTCCCAGCTGGAGATAAATGGATTTAAAGCCTCATTCACGCTATAACTTCGCTTCTCTCAGCTCGTAAAACTAAAGAACCTTGATTAGACGTAAGAGAGATAAAAAAAATTGCTGCTAACAACCCTGAGGTATCTTGAGATAACATGTTTATGCCAAATCTGCATGCTTTTAGTTAAATTTTGATATCGAGAGATTGCCTTAGAGAGTTCCATAATAGGATATTCAGCAACAACAACATTAATAATAATAATAATAATAATAATAATAATAATAATAATACTTACTTATGGCTGTCAAGGAACCCTGAGTTCATTGCCGCCCTCACATAAGCCCGCCATCGGTCCCTATCCTGAACAAGATTAATCCAGTCTCTACAATCATATCCCACCTCCCTCAAATCCATTTTAATATTATCCTCCCACTTAAATCTCGGCCTCTCCAAGGGTCTTTTTCCATCTAATACTCTAGGTTATATGTATTTCTGGATTCGCCCGTACATGCTACATGCCCTGCCCATCTCAAATGACTGGATTTAATGTTCCTAATTATGTCAGGTGAAGAATACAATGCGTGCAGTTCTGTGTTGTGTAACTTTCTCCATTTTCCTGTAACTTCATCCCTCTTAGCCACAAATATTTTCCTAAGCACCTTACCCTCAAACTTCCTTAATCTCTGTTCCTCTCTCAAAGTGAGAGTCCAGTTTCACAACCATACAGAACAACCGGTAATATAACTGTTTTATAAATTCTAACTTTAGGCTTTTTTGATGGCAAACTCGATGACAAAAGCTTTTCAAGCGAATAATAACAGGCATTGCCCATATTTATTCTGCGTTTAATTTCCTCCTGAGTGTCATTTATATTTGTTACTGTTACTCCAAGATATTTGAATTGTTCCACCTCTTCGAAGGATAAATTTCCAATTTTTACATTTCCATTTCCTACAATATTCTGGTCACGAGTCGTAATCGTAATCGGGATTTACTTCCAAACGTCTCTCTTTACTTGCTTCCAGTAAAATTCCCGTGTTTTCCCTAATACGTTTGTGTATTTTCTCCTAACATATTCACAACATCCGTATAGACAAGAAGCTGATGTAACCCGTTCAATTCCAAACCCTCTCTGTTATGCTGGACTTTCCTAATGGCATATTCTAGAGCAAAGTTAAAAAATAAAGGTGACAGTGCATCTCCTTGCTTTAGTCCGCAGCCCATTAAGAGCCAGGGTCGACCAACCGACTGCTCGTCTCATATCCAAATAGTTACGCCAGGTGAACGATCAACCAACCAGAACAGAGGTATAATGTGATGATCACGATAATCCCCAGTTGTGGCTGGTTGTCGTAATTGGATTTCTCTACCTATCGTAAAGCCAAAAATGCATCACGATACTGGGTGGGCACCGGTCCCATATACTAGCCGAAATTTCATAAGAAACTCCTTACGCCGTGGGGACTCGAACCAGCGCGCATTTTTGTAACGAGAGTTCTAGACATGTTGCTTTAGACCACAACGCTATGGCGCGAGACATTTTCAGCAATAGAAGAAATGAAAAAAAGGGTTACACTAAGCAGAGTGCAACTACCTAATGCTTTATGTAATGCAATACGAAAGCATGAATATTTTTAATGAAGAAAGTGAAAAGTGTTGTTTTATTCCGTCTAATCAAAGCTTTATTTCCAATGTAATTAAAATACTTTCCGTATTACTCACTTATGCTTAGATGCTTTCTCATCAAATATCTCGCAATTTGAATTCAATTTCTACAGCTTATTTAATTAAAAGGAGGAAGTTAGTCTTAAAAATAAAGAAACTACACTCTCTTATTCTAATGTTTTATTCTGTAATTCTGACATCTGATTCGTTGTAGCGGAATTTTACTGTAGCTTTTTAAGTAATTTATTATAAACAATCTATATTCTCGTTGGATTGTTCTTAATTTAGCATGGTCCTCATTAATGTAACAGTGCAATATAATATATAGACTACAGTAGTGTTTTGTTTTTCTATGTTTTTTAGTTGGCTATTTAACGACGTTGTATTAATTACTCGGTTATTGATTGTCTATGGTTTTGGTGATAGCGAGATGGTATTTGATGAGGTGAGGCTGAAAATTCGCCATAGATTACCTGACATTTGCCTTACGGTTTGTGAAAACCTCGGAAAAAACCCAACCAGGTAATCTCAGCCCAAGCGGGACTCAAACCCACGACTGAGCGCAACTCCGGATCGCCAGGCAAGCGCCTCAGCCGTCTGAGCCACGCCGGTGACTGTTTTTCTATATTAGATTCTTGGTTTTGTTTATTGAATTTTTTATAATTTAGTTTATGGTTATGAAAATATTTTAACTTTGCAGGAGAAATACGAGTAGAAGTCATTGCTTGTAAGAAGAACGCTAAATCATACAAAATATATATATATACTGAAGCTCTTGAAGTAGTCATTTAAATGCTCAACTTCAAGGTCTATGATTATAATGACAATTTATATTCCTGCTTAATAAACTGAGATGACGATAGATCCTAAGCAAACCGAGGTGTTTACGTCTCAACAGTTCAGTTCGCCGATTGGTAGAATTTTCGCTTCAACAGTTAGCATTCTTTTCTAATTTTTAGAATAAAATCTTAAAAAGGGCATATGTTACAAACAACCATTTCTGTATAATATATTCATATTGAATACTATTTTTAAAATATTTCATTTCATTTGCTGTATTCCATAGAGATTACCATCAGCAGTGTAACTTCGAGATGTGGAACAAGTAAGAAATTATACAGGGTGATTCAGAACTTATGTTACAGAAGAATATGGTAGATAGAGAGTACTAAAAGAAACATTTTTCATTAAGCAATGTGTGTCTTATCTCGGACTGGTTCGGCACTGCACTTGTTTCGGTGTTGACTGGTAGGCAGTTATTCATGTAAGGGCCAATGACTTGACTCTCTGCTGACTGAGCTTTCAATAAAATTCATACATAAAAATCGAAATAATTTTGAATTGTATTCTCATAGTTATAAAAAAGGGTAGGCCTATGAATTCTTTAATATTGTTCGAACCAAAATGCAACACTGCTACAGTAGACTTTAATCGTAGTAGTAATTTAGACTCAAGAATATATAAAAAAATGTATATTTAAATATCCTAATCTTGTCAATTATAATATTCTAGTATTAAATTTAAAAAGTTATGTATTGATTTTATAAATAATGAAAAATTGTAAATTTAGATTTATATATTCTTATTGTGTAGTAGCCATAAGACTAATTGAATTATATACTTCTTAATTTAAATTCAGGAATCCGCCCCTGAGCACGAGTTCTACTCTTTCAGGAGTGAGCTAAAGTTTTATCTGCATATATTATACTAGCCGTACCCATGCGCTCCGCTGCACCCGTTAGAAATAAATATAAAGTAATTACATAATTAAAATAGGACATTTGATCCAGGGAACATTCGTGTTTGATAGAAGGATAAATCGTTTAATATGTTACTTAATTTAAATTGCATCCAAATATTTAAAATGCGATCATTTTGGTCCAGAGACACTTATTTGGTGCAATGACAATTCCTTTAACCTGTTTCTTAATTTTTATTACATGCAACCATAGTTTAATGAAGATTGACATCATTTAGATTTAATGTGTATATTTTATTTTACTTGTTATAGGTTTCCAATGAATTATGGTAATAACTTAATTTTAACCCTTATTTTCTACGTATTCAGTAAATGGCGCTTGGCCCACTATGGTTCTGAACCCTTCAAATAACTTAAGTTATATTATATTATATTATTTTATATTATATTATATTATATTATATTATATTATATTATATTATATTATATTATATTATATTATATTATATTATATTATATTATATTATATTATATTATATCAGAAGTTATTGTAATAACATTATAGCATTATGTCCATCTAGAGAAACTACGCTTTCCAATGGTGAAATAATAATTAATTATACAAATCGGTTAATTTAGCTTCCG
Source organism: Periplaneta americana (assembly GCF_040183065.1). Taxonomy (NCBI): domain Eukaryota; kingdom Metazoa; phylum Arthropoda; class Insecta; order Blattodea; family Blattidae; genus Periplaneta; species Periplaneta americana. Next base: position 40,101,190 of record NC_091121.1, on the reverse strand, counting down.
ATATTACTTCATACAAACACAGAAACATTCTCTGTAGGCTATCTTTCATAGCTTTCGATTGTTGTTGTCCACGGCCCGTTATAGACGAAGTCATTTGTTTTTTAATTCATTACACGGCCTTAGATGGCATTTATTTTAATTTTTAAACTCATTTATCTCATTAAATATCAGTCCTATCAAAAATTTTTAAGGAATAAAACTTATCGCAAATTATTTTTAAAGAAACGTTTGTTATGCAACATTTTTCACAAAAAATCAATAATAAGCGAGATATTTCGATTTATTTAATTCAGGCCCCCTTATAACCCCCCTTTTAAATAATGTATTTTGAATGCCATATAGCCTAAAATCTAAGTTACAACGAACTTAATTTATATTCCAATTCTCATCGAAATCCGTTCAGCCATTATCGCGTGAAAAGGTAACAAACATACAGACAGACAGACAGACAGACAGACAAAAATTTCAAAAAAGCGATTTTCGGTTTCAGGGTGGTTAATTATATATGTTACTACCAATTATTTTTGGAAAATCGAAAATTACCAGAAAAATTTCGGCTACAGATTTATTATTAGTATAGATTTTATGATAGACCTACAGTTATTAGAAAAATTAATAAACAAATAAACAATTAAATAAATGAATAAATAAATAAATAAATACAATGACAAACACCAGACAATGACATTTAACAATTTGTGCCTGGAACCGACGCCCCCTTCTTGTAAACAATATTGGCATCGCCGAAACAATGTCTGCCCGTCCGTTCAAATATGCCAGATGTAGTACTTATGGTGTTACAATCCGTGGAAGAAAATCATCGACCTGGTAGAATAGAAGGTATTAGTGTGCATAAATTCTGTTAATTCTGTTCTGAATCTTTAGCCAGATACAATAATTATAGAATAGCACATTGTTAACGGAAAAACATTCATGTTCTATACAAAATTCGAACTCCTTACCGCTGCTTCTACCTAGTATTGAAGTTGCATACACCGCATTTGGCTAGAGTGACAAAATCTATTCAACAACAATCCATAGACATACGCATGACTGTAAAAATTAATAGTCCCACCTTTTCAAGACCTCTCAGAATAATCAAGTTTACTAAAACAAAATTGTAATTAGTTCAATGCCAATGAAGTTAATAGCAGTTATCATGTGTGTAAATGTCGACATAACTATTTATGGGCATTCGTAAAGTTAAAAAAAGCCAAGGAGATATTATACACTCAAGAGACATAAAATACGAAACAACGTACTTCGTGAGATTTCTATGACCGTAAAATTTCGGTGGAGATAATCTCTTGTCTGGAGATGGATGAAGTTACTCTATATTTTATAACGATGGTCAAGGGTATGCGGTCACTTTAATGTGTAGGCCTATAGAGTCGTTTTATCTTGAAACGTAACACCAAACTTTATGCGCTTAGTGACAGTATTGATAATCTGGTTAAATCGAACGTCACAAATATTAAACCTCAACTGTTATTCCGCTCATTTTCATACTTGGAGACGCGGACATCAGCGCCATTTTCAGGGATAAATATATGGTTGGCTTGGCTTTTCGAGGGATGGACCTGGGATGCATCCTTGCATCGATTATGTTACCTCTTGTATGTCCAGTGTATCCAGTCTCTAAAATCATATCCCACCTCCCTCAAATCAATTTTAAATTAAGTTATCCTCCCATCTACTTCTCGGCCTCTCCAAAGATCTTTTCTTTCTCTGGCCTCCCAACTAACACTCTATATGAATTTCTGGATTCGTCCATACATGCTACATGCCCTGTCCATCTCAAACGTCTGGATTTAATGTTCCTAATTATGTCAGGTGAAGAATACAAAGCGTGCAGTTCTGCATTGTGTAACTTTCTCCATTCTCCTGTAACTTCATCCCTCTTGCTATCCCAGATATTTTCCAAGTACATTATTCTCGAACATTCTCAACGTCTGTTCCTCTCTCAAAATGAAAGTCCAAGTTTCACAACTATACAGAACAACCGATAATGTAATAATAATAATAATAATAATAATAATAATAATAATAATAATAATAATAATAATACTTACTTACTTACAAATGACTTTCAAGGAACCCGGAGGTTCACTGCCGCCCTCACATAAGCCCGCCATCAGTCCCTATCGTGTGCAAGATTAATCCAGCCTCTATCATCATATCCCACATCCCTCAAATCCATTTTAATGTTATCCTCCCATCTACGTCTCGGCCTCCTCAAATGTCGTTTTCCCTCCGATCTCTCAACTAACACTCCATATGCATTTCTGAATTCGTCCATACGTGCTACATGCCCTGCCCATCTCAAACGTCTGGATTTAATGTTCCTAATTATTATGTCAGGTGAAGAATACAATGCGTGCTGTTCTGCGTTGTGTAGCTTTCTCCATTCTCCTGTTACTTCATCCTTCTTATATAGCCCCAAATATTTTCCTGAATGGCCTTAACTCTGCCAGTTAAAATAAACCATTATTATTATTATTATTATTATTATTATTATTATTATTATTATTATTATTATTATTCTCCAACACCCTTAACTTCTGTTCCTCTCTCAAAATGAGAGTCCAAGTTTCACAACCATACAGAACAACCGATAATAATAATAATAATAATAATAATAATAATAATAATAATCCACCACGCTACAGCCCTTTAAGAGCCCAGACCGACCATCCGGCTGCTGGCCTAACGTCCACATGCCGAAGCAGAGGTGGACGATCATCCAACCAGAATGAAGGTTTCGTGTAGTTAGCACAATGATCCCTCCAGCCTCTAGAGCTGGCTTTCGTAACCGGATTTCGCTATCTACCGTAACTCCCCAAGTGCATCACGATGCTGGGTGGGCACCGGTCCCATACACTGGCCGAAATTTCATGAGAAAATGTCTTCTCCCATGAGGACTCGAACCAGTGAACATTCCGTAACGGGAGTCTTAGACAGGATGCTTTAGCCACGGCGCTGGATCGCAAATTTAATATATTTATCCTAAGTCCATTACCATAATTCCTGTATAGATCTTACAAGTAATATCTCATCTGACCTACGCTTTTATTAAGTATGTCATTTGACAATGCCATACCAACTACTAGACTAAGTTATTTAGCGTCAGTAAAATGGCGTTAGGCGAGATAAGGCCGAAGATTCACCGTATTATTACCTGACATTTGCCTTACAGTTGGGAAAAACCTCGGAAAGAAACCCAACCAGGAATCAGCCCAAGCGAGTATCGAACACACGTCCGAGCGCAGATCCGGTAAACGTGCTACCGCCTGAGCTAGGCATGTGGCCTAAAGGAATTTAGAATCTATTTAAAACTAAAGAAATTACTTAACTGCTTTCTTTTAACTTGCATTATCTTGTTATTTAGGATATAAATTATAATCTTCTGCGTTTGAGTATCCTGCAGTATAATAAGATCCTGTACTCTTGAGAAGGTATGAGGAGAACAGACAGGTAGATGAAGCAGGGAAAGGGAGAGGAGCCTAGAAAGAAAAGGAAAGATTCCCCAAGCATCTTTCGCCGAAGACGGAGAGAGAAAATCACAAGAAGGTGGAGAGCCAAAAGACCTGAGTGCAACACGGACCCATAGACACCATCATACTAAAGAATTTAGCACCCACTGTTCCTGGGATCTTACTGCTCGGCAATTTTATCCATCTCCTTTTTTATGAAGTGTTTTTTTTGCAACGTTTGTATTTCTGTATCCTTCGTACCTAGTGAGTTTCTGTAGTACGTATACAAAATACTGTATATCGATTTCTCAACCCTGTTAGCTCCTTTACATAGATTATCTCGCGCAATAATAATAATAATAATAATAATAATAATAATAGGTATACCCCACACTAAGCAGCATCTGTATCCAGAGTGGACGACTGCCAAAAGGGTTAGGTCGGATGCTTTAGCCTTGGAAGGCAACTCACCTAGGTGATGGACAACCTTATCAAAAAATTCCAGCCCAACTGGTAAATGGATCACTGCCACCGTGCAGTATTTGGAGTTGGTTCTCTGAAGGCTAGAGGAAGAAAACCTCGTGTTGAAACTACCTGGTCCTCCAGGTTGGGGGTTGGTGCATTAGGCCAGCTTCTTATTCATCATAAAAATTTTCATTTATAAAAAGTGTAAAAAAAAGTTCAAATAACAATGATAATGATGATGGTAATAATAATTTATTTATTTATTTAGAATATTAACGTGCAAAAAAAAAAACAGCACAAGGCCAATTACAGTTTAGCACGATACAAAACAGAACAAAACAACAAATGATGATGAGAATGAATGATAGAAAATGGCAATGAGATGAAATACAAACAATATAATAGTCTACATCAGTCATTGATCAAATAATAATTATAAAATTATAAATTTAGTACAATGAGATAATTGAAATAATGGAATAGTCTAGATTAATCAATTTATCAAATGCAAGAAATAAAATGGACAAATAATTATAAAATTAGATCAGTGAGTTAAAAACTCAAAGATATACTACACATTAAATGTATCCAAGTTGAATCCATGCAAATTAGCATATTTAATGCATCTGCAGACCGGAGAGAGAGATTTAGGATTCTTATTATAAAACAATTTATGAAATCTTAAACCATTAGCAGGAATACGAAGACTGATATTGCTTATGAAAGATTCACAATCAATATCACAATTAATGACTTTACAAAAAAATAAATAATCAAGATCCTGACGTCTGGTGAACAAACTACCGCAATTGAAATAATTGCATTTAATCTCATAGTTATAATCGGAATTTGGTAAAAAATGATAATAATAATAATAATAATAATAATAATAATAATAATAATAGTAATAAAATAATAATGTAAGTAGGCATCATAATCATCTTGCAAAATATTCTCGAGCAAATAATGATTATATGATGAGGAGACGATGCTAAGGGATATGCTACTGGAGCTAAATGACAGCTGTGAGCAGTATGGATGAATATTTTGCAATTCATTTTTAATTTTTCGAGTAGTCTATATTGTATCTTAAAAGTATTTATTTCAGTCACTGACTTCACAGCATATGTTTAAGGTGCTACACCTTTACATTACATATTTAAAAGACGTATGAACGTTTTCGTTGGTCTACGCCAACATCATCAGATACGAAGTACATTTCAGCAATATCAGTGCTCTCTACATAATATCTACAAATCCAAAACATATTTAGTGGCATGTTTTGTATTTGTAGATATTATGTAGAGAGCACTGATATTGCTGAAATGTACTTCGTATCTGATGATGTTGGCGTAGACCAACGAAAACTTTCATACGTCTCTTAAATATGTAATGTAAAGGTGTAGCACCTTAAACATATGCTGTGAAGTCAGTGACTGAAATAAATACTTTTAAGATAAAAGTATGGATGAAGATAAATGCAAACAAGACGAAGAGCGTGGTTTTCGCAAGAAAACCAAAGAAGGTAAACTTGCGAATTCTAAATGAGGCAGTAGAACAAGTGAACAGCTTCAAATACTTGGGCTGTACTATAAGCAGTAACATGAGCTGCTACCAGGAATTCAAAAGGATAATAACAATGGAAAAGGAAGCTTTTAATAGAAAAAGGAGCGGACTTCTGGAAAGAGCACTAAGGAAGAGACTAGTGAAGTGTTTTGTATGGAGTGTAGTATTATATGAGAAAGAAACATGAACATTACGACGAAGTGAAGAGAAACGACTAGAAGCAATTTGAAGCGTGGATATGGAAAAGAATATAGCGTGTGAAATGGACAGACAGAATAAGAAATGAAGCTGTATTGGAAAGAGTGGATGAAGAGAAAATTATTCTGAAACTAATCAGGAAGAGAAAAAGAAGGTTTGGTCACTGGCTGAGAAGAAACTGCCTACTGAAGAATGTACTGGAAGGAGTGGTGAACGGGAGAAGAGTTCGGGGCAGAAGAAAATATCAGATGATAGACAACATTAAGATATATAGATCATATGTAGAGACTAAGAATAATGCAGAAAATAGGAAAGATTGGAGGAAACTGGGTTTGTAGTAAATAAATAAATAAATAAATAAATAAATAAATATATATATATATATATATATATATATATATATAATTATTCAGGAATGGCAAACATTAAACCCTAAAAGTATTAAATTAAGAATAAATAAATCAATAAATAGGCCTATCTTACTATTTGCTGACTATCAGGTTTTGTTGGCCGAATCTGAAAATGATCTGCAAGAGAATGTAACAAAACTAAAATAAAAGTTTTGGAAGCTTTTAAACACTAAAATCTCTATCAATAAATCCAAAGTAATGGCTATGGAAGGAAAATACAATAGAAGAACTAAAATCGCTATAAAAGAACAGTTAATAGAACAGGTGAATAATTTTAAATACCTGGGATGCGACCTATTAATTTATAATTATTTGAACTAAGATCTAGTACGTCCATTGTTCTAATGGTGTCAATAAACATGATTTTAGTCATTTTCTGTGCATTTTATTTGGAAATATGAGGGAAATGTTCACTTTTGTTCGAAAAAAAATATTTGACATTTATAACAGTAAAACTTACACATTAAGCATCGCCCAGCTAATCTTTGTATAGTCTACAATATACTCGTAGGCCTATATAATATTGTAGTATCGAAACTGATGCTACTTTATAGTAGTGAAACCTGGATACTTACTTACTTGCAAATGGCTTTTAAGGAACCCGAAGGTTCATTGCAGCCCTCACATAAGCTCGCCAGCGGCCCCTATCCTGTGCAAGATTAATCCAGTCTCTATCATCATACCCCACCTCCCTTAAATCCATTTTAATATTATCCTCCCATCTACGTCTCGGCCTCCCTAAAGGTCTTTTTCCCTCCGGTCTCCCAACTAACACTATATGCATTTCCGTATTCGCCCATACGTGCTACATGCCCTACCCATCTCAAACGTCTGGATTTAATGTTCCTAATTATGTCAGGTGAAGAATACAATGCGTGCAGTTCTGTGTTGTGTAACTTTCTCCATTCTCCTGTAACTTCATCCCGCTTAGCCCCAAATATTTTCCTAAGCATCTTATTCTCAAACACCCTTAACCTATGTTCCTCTCTCAGAGTGAGAGTCCAAGTTTCACAACCATACAGAACAACCGGTAATATAACTGTTTTATAAATTCTAACTTTCAGATATTTGGACAGCAGACTGGATGATAAGAGCTTCTCAACCGAATAATAACACGCATTTCCCATATTTATTCTGCGTTTAATTTCCTCCCGAGTGTCATTTATATTTGTTACTGTTGCTCCAAGATGTTTGAATTTTTCCACCTCTTCGAAGGATAAATTTCCAATTTTTATATTTCCATTTCGTACAATATTCTGGTCACGAGACATAATCATATGCTTTGTCTTTTCGGGATTTACTTCCAAACCGATCGCTTTACTTGCTTCAAGTAAAATTTCCGTGTTTTCCCTAATCTTTTGTGTATTTTCTCCTAACATATTCACTTAATCCGCATAGACAAGAAGCTGATGTAACCCGTTCAATTCCAAACCCTGCCTGTTATCCTGAACTTTCCTAATGGCATATTCTAGAGCGAAGTTAAAAAGTAAAGGTGATAGTGCATCTCCCGGGAAAAAAGACAAAAATAAAATTGAAAGCTCAGAAATGAGATTTATGAGACGGTTACTAGGAGTAATCTATCCTAAGAGACAGAGTGAGAAGTGCGGACATACGAACGGCAGTGGGTATAAGAAGTAATATAGTGCAAGAGGTAATAATTCAGTACCAAAAGAACTGGCAATAGCATGTCAACCGAATGTCCACTGACAGACTACCGCAGCAAGCTTTTCTTTATATTCCGAATGGAAGAGGGGATATAGGACGGCCGAGGACCAGATGGAAAGGCCTCTTTCAATAATAAATATCTTTGGCGTGGAACGGGATAAACTCCAATCCTTGGAAAGGCAGAAGAAGAAGAAGAAGAAGAAGAAGAAGAAGAAGAAGAAGAGGAAGAAGAAGAAGAAGAGGAAGAAGTTGTAAGGGACGAAATAGATAGTAGCGCTGTTTTACCCTATAAGTACTATCTGTCCTGGTGTTTGAGAATAAGTTGCTTAAGAAATTATTTGGGGCTAAGAGGGATGAAGTTACAGGAGAATGGAGAAAGTTACACAACACAGAACTGCACGCATTGTATTCTTCACCTGACATAATTAGGAACATTAAATCCAGACGTTTGAAGTGGGCAGGGCATGTAGCACGTATGGGCGAATCCAGAAATGCATATAGAGTGTTAGTTGGGAGGTCGGAGTGAGGCCGAGACGTAGATTGGAGGATAATATTAAAATGGATTTGAGAGGTGGGATATGATGGTAGAGACTGGATTAATCTTGCACAGGATAGGGACCGATGGCGGGCTTATGTGAAGGCGGCAATGAACCTCCGGGTTCCTTAAAAGCCAATAAGTAAGTAAGTATTATCTGTCCGACTCTGATCATTAGGTCTCTTATTAGAGAAACGGACTACCGCTGTAGAGTAACGGTTAGCATGTCTAACCGTGGAACAAGCGGACCCGGGTTGAAATCTTGGTTGGGACAATTCGCGTGATTGAGGTTTCTTTCCAGGGATTTCCCTCAACCCATTAAGAGTGCAGGGCTCACTTCGCACTTTCAACTCACTCAGACGCTACATAACCACCGCAGTTGATAAAGCGCAGTAAAATAAGCCAATCAATAAAGCAATCATTAAAGAAGCAGATAAGGAATGATTTCTCCCTTTGCAGTTTTTAAATAAAAGGACGGTTTTTTTGCAAAAGCCCAGGAATTTGTTAACATGCATGGACGCCCAATTTCGGCCAAAACAGTTAGAAGGAGGTTGAAAGCAAGTGGACTGATATCAAGTAGACCTGCAACTGGTCCCAGACTTCTCAGGATGCATCGAGTTGAACGACTGCGTTTTGCAAAGGATCACAGGGATTGGAGAAATGGACAGTGGAGCTGTGTTCTGTTCACCGATGAGTCCCGTTTCAATCGGTGCTCACCTGGTGGACGTGAAAGAGTTTGGAGAAGGAGGGGAGAACGATTTTCACAGTGTTGCTTTTCCGAAAATGTGCTGTATGGAGGTGGTGGAGTGATGGTTTGGGCAGGAGTGTGTACGGATGCTCGTACAGAGTTGGTTTTTGTTGAAAATGGAAGACTAACAGCTGAAAGGTGTATAAATGAATGTTTGGCTGATCATGTTGTGCCATTTGGCCAATTTGTAGGCGATAATTTTGTTTTAATGCATGATAATGCACGGCCGCATATTGCCCATGCGGTCGGAGTTTATCTCCAAGAAGTGGGAATCCATGTTCTTCCATGGCCAGCAAGAAGTCCAGACATGAACCCAATTGAACACGTGTGGGACATGCTGGGACGGCGTGTTAAGAATAGACGACTGAGACCAGAATCGTTACAAGAGTTGAGGCGAGCACTTGGCGAAGAATGGGAACTTATTCCTCAAGAAGACATTGCTAACCAAATTGAGAGCATGCCAAGACATATGGATGCAGTTATTCAAGCCAGAGGGGGTAATATCCGTTACTAAAAAGAGTATTTAATGTTTAAGGCACCATAAAATGAAAAAAAAAAACAGTTAGACCAAACGATGCCATAGTTATACGCCCTTTGAAATTTTTTGTAAATTTTCTTATCAGAGATTTTTTTTTTCAAATGTTGTCGTATAAAGTGCTAAATGAAACATTATTTTGTTTAAATGGGTTTTGTTTCTTTTTGAAATAATTGGCAACAAAATACAAGCAAATATAGAAGTGTCCGGTTTTTTTTGTCCCTGAGTGTATTTTATTTCCCCCTTTAACCTTTAAATTGGCAATGTATCCTATAGGATACAACAGGTTAAAAGACTATATGCTATAATTTTAATAGACCAATACAAACTGGCCGCGAAACCAGGTGCCCGGGTTCGATTCCCGATCGGGGCAAGTTACCTGGTCGAGGTTTTTTTCGGGGTTTTCCCTCAGCCCAATATGAGCAAATACTGAGTAACTTTCGGTGCTGGACCCCGGACTCATTTCACCGGCATTATCACCTTCATCTCATTCAGGCGCTAAATAACCTAAGATGTTGATAAAGCGTCGTAAAATAACCTACTAAAAATAAAAAAAAACAATAGAAAAAAATGGTAGGAAAATTAAAATTTCACAATACTATACTCGTATTATTGCACAACATATAAAATATGGACATTGCGATAGTTGTTTTCTTTACAGTCCGACACGGTTTAATAAACTAATGTGAGAAATGAAGTGTTGCCTATTTAAGGGTTAAACTACACATTTATATTACTTCCCCTCTATATAAGGCTCACAACGGGCCAAAGTAAGTCTAGCGCAAGGATCCACCCTGGGGCCAGCTCTCGAGAAGTCAACCAAGCCAAATGATTAGCGATTTGAATGTTCTTCCTTTCTATGAGAGAGACTGTGATCCATGCAACATCTAAAGTGAAAACAACTGACTACTGTAGGGGAGGGAGAAGCATCACCTCATGTTTGACGATGATGTCATAGACATACTCTTGCAGATATGATCAGAGAATTTGGCAAATACATAAACATAAGAAATTTATAGCCTACTGTCATGATCCTAGTTTTAAAAAATACACGAATTGAAGAAGATGCGGTTAGATTAACAGATTTCTAAATAGTTAAGAATTAAATGCGGATAAGGCTAGGTTTTATGAATCTTATGGTGTCATCGAGTCAAGGTAAAATATATTACATGTTTAGAAATTTTTGTATTTATTCTCTGCCTAGAAAATAACGGTTATTCCAGAAATAAGATGTCAAGACAAGAACATCTTCCATGGTGACAGCGTGGTTTAGACTATGTGCCTGTCATACTGGCGGCTTGGCTTCGAGCCCCGTTTAGGACTAGAATTTTCTACAAAGTGGCACTTGTGGCGGAGAAGGTTGCAGTTGGGTTTCTATCGAGGTTCTCCCGTTTTCACAGTATAGGTTTCGACATCAGTAGCTCAGTTGGTAGAGCAGCTGGCTACAGACTGGAAGGTCCGGGATTTGCTCCCAGGTAGTGACAGGATTTTTTCCCGTTGCCAAATTTCCATAACGGCCCCGAGGTTCACTCAGCCTCCTATAAAATTGTGTACCGGGTCTTTCTCGGGAGTAAAAGGCGGTCATTCTAGTGCCGAGGTCATGGAAAGCATGGGGCTCTACCTCCATGTCCCCCAAGTGCCTTCATGGCATGTAACGGGGATACCTTTACCTTTACCTTTTATTATCATGAGTATCATGACCTTTGCTTCCAATTTTTTAAAATGTTCATTATGTGGTGTTATAGTTATTCTAAAAGTTATTTTGTTAGAAATAATAATTATTATTAGAGTCTTTTTTCGAGATATTCATTGTAGTAGGCTATATCTGGTGTTCTCATCTTTGAATTTCAGAAAAAAAAAACCTAAAATTGATTTTCTTAGATTTATATATTTATTTATCTTTAGAATTTTTAAAATTTTATTTTATTATAAACAAATGTCTTGAAGATGTTCATGGATGTATATTAAATTTCAACAAATACGGTAATCTAGGCTAAATGATTTACAATATTTTATTTTATAATACTGTGACTTTCATTGCTTGTAGCTATGTTTTCCACCCTGTAAAATTTATATAGCGTGGAGCAGTTTGTCTTGAAATGGGATGTAGGAAAGTTTAACTTTACTGATATGTTTTCTCATAGTGTCACCAATAACTTAATATCTGAAGTTCATTAATTTTGGTACACGTTTTTAATAAAATTGAATGGGAATTTTGAATCATCCCGTATTTTTAAAAAGTTATTTTTTGTGGTTCAAATGTTTATTTCAAATTTCAAATACATAGGAAAATGCTATAACATGGTCAAGTACAAATTTATATAATAATACAGAAAATTTGTATAATACCGAATAATTATCAGACTACAGAATATAATTACAACAATAGAAACAGGAATAAAATAATACAATCAATATAAAAAGAGGATACAATAATATTAACAAAATTTGAGAACCGAATGAGCAGCTCTCGTGTTCGGTCGCAGTTCAGATATATTATTAATATAAGAGGAATATAGAAAATAAAATAAAATAGAACTAAAATTAAAATTACAGCTTCAATGAAGTTATGTAATATAATATATTATTAATATGAGGGGAATATAGAAACTAAAATTGGAACTAAAAATTATATTATTAATATGAGAGGAATAGAGAAAATAAGATAAAATAGAACTAAAATTAAAATACAGCTACAATGAAATTATGTAATATAATATATTATTAATATGAGAGGAATAGAGAAAATAAAATAAAATGAAAAAGGAACTAAAATTAAAATTACAGCTACAATGAAATTATATAATATAATATTAACATAGAGAAGAATAATATCGTATGTGAATAAAGTAGGACAATTTATGAAAAATATATGTTCCGAAATTAGAGAATATAAATATAATATAGCCTGATTAATTCATACACATAGGCTATAAATTTATAAAAATTACTTTATACTTTTACATTTTGTATAGATCCATAGTCAATAATAATAATAATAATAATAATAATAATAATAATAATAATAATAATAATAATAATATGGATTGTTAATATTCAAAGTGTTTAACAAAGTTTGATACCTGATTCTGACTGGGGTAATTTTATTACCCTCCTTGGTAGTAGTAAGCTACAAGAAACCTTGGTAACAGGAGGGTTAAGTGCTCTAATATCAAATACGTGCGAAGAAAGTACATGCGTTATAAAGTCTTGTCTCTTTGTTACCAATCCCTAGTTGCTGCTAGTAATAGGTCCAAGAATGGCAGGCCTGAACCGGCAGTTCTGTAGTGAGAGAATAATATAAATCTCACAGAACATAGGGTTAATTAGGGTCCGTTGGACAGTCGGGCATATTCGACACTTTGTACTTTAACGTGTTACCTCGTCACTTGTGGGCACCACATTCTGCTAGAAGTCAATGACGGAAGTAGCCACGAGTGTCCAATATGCCCGACTGTCCAACAGACCCTAATTTACCCTACTATTCTGTGAGAAGTGATTAGGTGACTAAGAAACGACTGATCTTCAATTTAACATTAATAAGTTGCAACTTTGAGGGGATATAATCTCTTCGCCCTCCACCCTTAAAAAATGTAAGATATCCGCAGGGAATCAGCGATTTGTTGACAATGGGGAAAGATAAGTGTAATGTAGAGAGTGAAAAAAAAGTATGAGAAATTACTTTCAAAGAAAAAACTTCTAGCGTAACTAAATTCGAAAACAATAAAGAATAAAAGACTCGGGTGATTTGTTTTAAGATGAATTGTGTGAATATTAAGCTATATACACAGTATAAGAGGATACAAAACAATGTGAAGAGGTCAAGGAGGACACCTGGTGAGCAGAAATAACCGAGGAAACTAGTGGGTATTTTATAAGAAGCTGAGGTGTATCAAAAGAGATAAAGTGAGACAAAAAGTTCGTAACACGAGGGACAGAGGTGAAGAAAGCGTAGAAAGCCGACAATTGGTAGAAAAAATTACCAACTGTCTAACCAGCGAGATGTATAAATAAAGTAAAAAGAATAAGAAAAATGTCAGTGAAATAAAAAGAAAATAAAGAAAACGAAGATGTGACAGATCTTTGCATTTTCTAGTATAACAGAAAAATTCGTTTAATGGACGTTGATATAAAGAGTATCGTACTTCAAATCTCATATTTTGTAAAAATATACCGTAGATTTTCAGAAAATGCAAAAATATATTTACACAGAAGCTTTTTCATAGGTGATTATGTTATTTATCTTTTCGTTTAGACATTAAAGGATGCTTGTATTTTAAATTAAAAGGTTATAGGAGATTCACAGGATCTGTATAATTGCGTGATATTTTTATGTTTTATGTTACTAATAATTGGCCGATCTTACAAGACAAGATTGAGGTAATCGGTTATTTGAAAATTAATTAATAAATTTAATAAAAAATTCATTGACGTTACAGGTATTCATTTGAAACAAAAATATATAAAAACACAAACTAAAATACAATATTATAGTGTTATATTAAAAGTCTAAACCCAATACACTATAGCCCATTTGTTCCTTTACAAAAAGTGTTTTAAAAATGTTATCTATACACTCCCAAAGTTTGTCGGTCTAATTTAGAGACACCTGTATATGAGTAATATACAGAATATTATAATATTTTCTATAAGTTTATCTTTCCGTCTTACTCATATGTTGATTATTATGAATAAATTTTAGTTCAGGAAATAAGTACATTAATATTGAAGGAAGTTATAGTAGAAGCATAATTATAAAAAGGAAAATGTATAAAACCTAACCTATGATATAAATTTAAGTCATAAAATATAATTGCTACTTCCCTTCTTCGATACAAAATCATTATTTTCTTATTTCTTCAAACATTTTTTGTGCGTCTTATGTGAAAAGTTCCAGGTGTTGTAATTTTAGTTCTATTGAGACAAATTTTGTGAGCAAATTAAGAAAAGTATGAGGAACAATATACAAAGGTTAATGAAATGCACATTTCATATGTTTATTTATGTATTACAATTATTTTATTACATTTTAAAAAGTCAGACATGAAAAATATCTACATGGAAAAATAATTAAGATACTATAAAAATTCATGCCAAATTTGAAAACTCCATCCAAGGAGAATGTATTCACAAACAAATAACATATTACAAACACGTACAATATCGGGGATATTTTCTGTTACGTCATTAGAAAAAAAAAATTATTTTATGACTCGGAAACTATTTAAGGAGAGGAATTTTAAATTTTCTTAGTTTTTTATTGTAATGTTTAAGAATGTGCGATAAACATTTAAAAAGAATTGCGTGAATAATTTCAAATTTTCAAATTTCACTCATGGTTATCTTAAGAGTCTTTTTTGGGCCGATTACTGAGTTGGGTTTTCCGAAGTTTTCTCCGACTGTAAAGTGAATTCAGGTAAACCCAAGGCGATTCCTAGGACTCATCTTGCCAAATATAATACCATTTCTTGTCACGAATCCCTATCTTCGTTAGAAAATCTTTAAGTTGATAGGCTACATCATCATTAAATAACTGCTGAGAAAGAACTGTCTGCTTGATTGCTAAAGCACTTTTGAATCATAGAAATGTATATTTTCCTATCCGAAACTGAACCCGGTTCCGACAGATTGTAGGTCGAAACGTTGCCACCTCATAACAGCGCATAAGAGGACCTAACACAATTATCAATATGGCATTACGTAAGCTATTTCTCATCAACTCTTCGTAATTGGTGTAGAGTAAAAGCCGTCGTAAAATAAGTTCAAGAATGCAAGCGAATTAGTTCTATGGCTATTATATTCTAATTCTTAATTTTCTAGAAATAAGGCGCGACGAATGAGTGGGGAGTGTCATAAAACAAAAGCGAAGACCGTTGTTCCATTTTGGACGCATGCGCAGACGCGTGGGCGATTTGAGAACTGGTGCTGTCTGCAGGATGCATCACAAGAATTGCTTTACTCTTCCATTGTTCAGAGCCCCATCAACTTTAACAGCGGACTTATGACTCCTCTAATGGATAATTACACAATGCCATTATTTTATTGGTCTTGTTTAATAAAGGAAGTATGTGGTAATGATGTTAGGAAGGTGCACCATGCTAGCTATCAGGCTTGTAGTTCAAATCTGCTAGGAGGCGCAGTTTTCTGTTACTTCTATTTTCTAGCAAGTGTAACAAAGGTTGTTTAGTGGCTGAGGGTTGAATTGATCAATATTATTGGGCTGCTGATTGACTCAGTGACTGATTTAATGTTTGACTGCCTAAATTACTCTGTGTTTGATTAATTTACAAACTGACATTGACAGGATAACTGACTGATTGACTCAGTGACTAGATAATTGATTAACTGATCGACAGTAACAGTGACGTATAAACTCACTGACTGACTCAGTTATTGAATGGTTGATTAATTAAGAGTGGACTGGATGACTGACTGACACAGTGACTGGGATTAAGTGACAGACCAACAATGACGGAGTTGACTTAATGACTTTACGACTGGGTGATTGTTTAACTGACTGACAGACAATGACAGAGAGACTCACTGATTCACTGACTCAGTGATTTGGTGATTGATTGAGAGACTGACTAACTCTCTGATTGAGTTATTTACAGGACGATATGTAAAATGGCTGACGTAATGACTAGATTATTAATTGACTGATTCACTCATAACGACTGTGCAAGTAATTCAATGGCTGAACGACTGATTGAATATCTCACTGTTAGACCTAACGAAGGAACGATTAATTAATTGATTAAATGACTTAGTAATTGGGCGAGTGATTGACTGACTTAATAATTTGGCGAATGAGTGATTGATTTATTAAATGGGCAAATAATTGATTTAATAACTGAGTGACTGATTTAATAATTGGACTACTGATTGACTTAATAAATGGATGACTGTTTGACTTAATAACTTAATGACTCTTTGACTTAATAACTTGGCAACTGTTTGACTAACTTAATAACTGGGTGACTAATTTATCGACTTAATAGTTGAGAGACTGAAAGAATTACTTAATGACTAGGCGAGTGATTCATTGACTTAAAAATTGGATGACAAATAATTGATTTACTTAATAACTGGGTGACTTATAGACTGATTTAATAAGTAGGCAATTGAATGACTGATTGATTTATTTAACTAGGCGACTGTTACATTGACTTCATGACTAAGAGATTGACTTAATTGGGTGACTGATTTATTTACTTAATAACTGGAAGATTGATTGACTGACTTAATGGCTAGACGGTTGATTGACTGACTTAATTCTATGACTGATTGATTCAATAACTGAGGGACAAATTGACTTAATATGTAAGCATCTTATTGACTGTCTTAATAACTATTAGACTGATTGAATTAATAACTGGATGACTGACTCACTTATTAATCAGACAACTGATTGATTGACTTAATGACTATGTGAGTGATTTACTTAATAATAATAATAATAATAATAATAATAATAATAATAATAATAATAATAATAATAATAATAATAATAATAATAATTTATTTAACCTGGCATAGTTAAGGCCATACGGCCTTCTCTAACACTCAACCAGGAGTAAAGACTGCGTTACAAAAACACTACAAATTTACAAATTACACTACAATTTTACACACAAAAGTGAATAAGATAATAATAATAATAATAAAATATAAACAACAAATAAGAAGAAATCAGACATAATATATAACATACGGAAAGAAAGAAAAAAGCATAATAATATGTGAACAGCAGGTCAAAATAAATGAGGCATACAAAAAAAAGGACAATTATTCATAATAATAATAATAATAATAATAATAATAAGAATAAGAAGAAGAAGAAGAAGAATAATAAGAATAGTAATAATGATAATAATAATAATAATAAATAATAATAATAATACTAATAGTAGTAATAAAATAGTGCAGTACAAAGTATACAGTGAATACAATATTTCTAAGTACACACAATAAGGAAAATTAAGATTATATATAGCTCAACTTATCACATTAGAGATATAACATTATCGGAAAATATGAAAACAAAAATATAAAATAAGTTGAATATCATTAGAACATAAAAAAAATGTGAATACGTGGAAACATGCAATACAACACTTGTCATAATAGTAAGTTAGTTTGGCAACTCGTCATAAGATAATTTTCTAACTTGGATTTGAAAGAATTCAATGTTCGGCAGCCCTTGACTTCAGGCGGCAGAGAGTTCCAGTGACGAGAGGTAGCAACAGTGAAGGATGAGGAATACAGAGACGATGCGTGAAGTGGAATTTCTAGCGTGTTATCGCGTTGTGATCGAGTATTAATATTATGATAGCGAGAGAGAGTATGAAATCGAGCGAATAAATAATAGGGGTGACTGATTGATAACCGGGAAACAGATGTACTCAATAACTGAATACCTCATTGACTGAATTAAACTGGATAAATGAGTAGATGATTTAATAACTGGATAATCATTAACTGACTTAATAACTGGGTAACTGATTGAGTGATTTAATAACTGGATAATCATTAACTGACTTAATAACTGATTGACTGACTTAATAGCTGGGTAACTGATTGACTGATTTAATAACTGGTAACTGATTGATTGACTTAATAACTAAGTAACTGATTGACTGATTTAATAACTGGGTAACTGATTGACTGATTTAATAACTGGGTAACTGATTGATTGACTTAATAACTGAGTAACTGATTGACTGACTTAATAATTGGGTAACTGATTGACTGATTTAATAACTGGTAACTGATTGATTGACTTAATAACTGAGTAACTGATTGACTGATGGACTGATTTAATAACTGGGTAACTGATTGACTGATTTAATAACTAGGTAACTGATTGATTGACTTAGTAACTGGGTAACTGATTGACTGACTTAATAACTGGGTAACTGATTGACTGATTTAATAACTGGTAACTGATGGATTGACTTAATAACTGAGTAACTGATTGACTGACTTAATAACTGGGTAACTGATTGACTGATTTAATAACTGGGTAACTGATTGATTGACTTAATAACTGAGTAACTGATTGACTGATTTAATAACTGGGTAACTGATTGACTGATTTAGTAACTGGATAACTGATTGACCAACTTAATAACTGGGTAGCTGATTGACTGACTTCTTAACTGGGTAACTGATTCACTGACTTAATAACTGGGTAACTGATTGACTGATTTAATAACTGGCTAATTGATTAACTAATTTGATAACTGTGGACTGATTGACTTACTTAATGACAGGCGACTGATTGACTTACTTAATGACTGGCGACAGATTGAGTTACTTTATGGCTGGGACACTGATTGATTGAACAACTTGTGAATGATTGACTTAATGGCAGGCGACTGATTGAATTACTTAATAACTGGACGACTAATTTACTTATTTAAAGGTTGGGAAACTGATTGATGTAATAACTTGGGGCTGATTGCCTTTCTTAATAACAAGGCCATTGATTGAGTTACTTAATCCGGGAGACTGATTGATTTATAACTGGAGAATGATTGACTAACTTATTAACTGGTGAATGATTAACTTATTTAATGGCTGGGTGACTGATTGACTTACTTAATTACTGGGCAACTGATTAAAAACTAACTGGACGGATTGATTAAAAGATTGACTGACTGATTCACTAAATGACTAAGCAAATGATCGCCTGAACCACTTTACTGACTTAACGACTAGACGAATAATTGAATGACTCACTTCAGACAGACCGATTGAATGACTGACAGTGCGACTAAGTAAATAGCAGATTCATTAAACGTCTGACGGACTGTGTCAGTGTTTGTGTGACAGTTCGACTGACTGACCGGTTGACCAGCTGCTTGACTGACCAACTGACTACTTGACTGGATGACTCCACGTTAAATCTCACAGCGTCTGCTGACTCGAACATCTGGCGTCTTTGCTCAGTTGGCAAATTGAAAGTGAAATAGTATGAAAACTTAGTTTTGGAAAACATCCTTAGAGTAGAATACGGGATGAGGATTGTCGTTTTTGGACTTCGTTTTCAAGCAGTCGAGAGAGATGTAAATGTGCTATTGACCTGTGTTTTGAGAAAACTCTAGAAGCTACATTGGGAGGCGTTGGGAATGGATTTCTTGAGTCGATGCCAGGAAACGATGCTAGCAGGATGCAGACAACATGTCTGATTCTTGATGTATTAGCCGACACAGTACAAGGCCGAAATTATCTATTTATACTCTCACCTTTTGTTGTGAAAATGAATCTCCCTTAAGGCTCTGGTACACCTACTTACAGCAGAGGTACTGAAACTGGGTGTCATACGACATATGAAGAAATTTACACGCACATGAATTCATAAATTCATACTACAATACAGTTTGTTCCATAAGTTCGAGCTCAGAAAAGAGCGAATGAAAAAAATTAATGTCACAATAGTGACACATACTTTCTCATCCTACGTTTTCGCGGTTCACACCAATTCAATAATAATAATATTTTCCCTGGCAGAGTTAAGATTATCAAGCCTTCTCTTCCACTCAACCGGATCAAAGCACATACAGGAAAATACATATCGGTGCACAAGTATTAACTTAAAAAATAATAATGAAGAAAGATTGAATACATACGAATATAGTCACGAAATTAAAGGAATAGTACAATTAGTATAATCAGTAATGGGTTACATTGAAACAATGACTTTACTTAGATATTAATGTTAATGGAAAAAACAAAGTAATGACTATATTAAAATGATAATAATAGTAATAATAATAATAATAATAATAATAATAATAATAATAATGATAATAATAATAATAATAATAATAAATTTTGCTTTCCAAAAACTAATTCTGTACATTTAAAATAATTCTAAATAAACCCAATTTTAAACGAGTGAGGACTAAAACAACCTCTGATTTCCAGTGGCAGCGAATTCCAAAAGCGGACCATGGCTATTGAGAAAGAACTTGAGTACAGAGATGTCTAATGATGTAATGATGATGAAATATCACGTAGTGGATAATTTTATTACTTGTTTATTTAATCTGTTGGAGTTAACCCTTTCTTACCTATAGATACCATATGGCAAGAATTAACTTTATAGCATTTATATACTTGTGTGTTACATATGAAGGTAAATTTTGCTGGATAACTTCTATTTCAATACATTTTCATCAATATAGTTTTGTTTCAAATGTTGCCACTCCCGTAACTTGGTCACTGAATTGGTCCTAATACAGTTATTTGTTTCAACATGGATTGCTTGTAAATTTAATTTGGGTTAGAAAGGGTTAAGATCATCAGGCCTTCTGTGCCACACCACCACAAGTACAAATACAGAAAACAAATGCAGACAGAATAAGTAAAAAAAAAAAAAAAGAAATGAGTACGATACATATACAAAAAGGAGATAAAATCACAACATATATAAATGAAATGTTCTAATGTATAAATTACGTAAAGGGAAGTGGTAGGCATTAGAAACATAAATATAATATTAATTGCCTGATATAGGTCTATTTAGTGACGAACTTGAAAAACCATTGAAATGGACATCACCTAATTCTTCGCATCAGAAATCAGAAACAGGAATCGTTGTTGGTTAACGAACCTCACTGAAAGGTGGCTGAAGACCATGTATCCATCTATCCATCCATCCATCCATCCATACATCCATCCATCCATACATCCATCCATCCATCCATCCATCCATCCGTCCGTCCGTCCGTCCGGCAATCAATCAATCAATCAATCAATCAATCAATCAATAAATCAATCAATCAATCAATCAATCAATCAATCAATTAATCAATCAATCCTGATTTTCCACACAATAGTCTTGGAAATATTAAGCATATGGGTTGTGGATGTACATGCATATTAAACACCTAAAATACGTTATCGTGTTAAAGAAATTCTGTATATTGTATGTTGTATTTGTTACCTTAATTCGAGAATAGATGTTTCACGTAATCACTGGCATTTTCTTAAATCTCTTCTAATTTTATTTATTTCTCATTACATAAACAGAAAAACAGAAAGTATCTGTTTTGGTGCTTCAAAAATACTATTTGAGCCGTTGAGAGTAGAAGTGGTGTAAGTCAAAAATGGGTAATTAGGGTTAAAGTAAACATTCTGTAAAATACAGCGCAAAGTAACAATTAATATTCAGTTTATTTAAACGATTAGTACTCAGTGCATAGCACGAAGGACATATTAATTGCTACTTTGCGCTGTATTTTACAGAATTTTTACTTTAAACCTCATTACCCAATTTTGACTTACACCACTTCTGCTCTGAGCGGCTCATTTATGAATTTCACAGAAACAGACATCCTCAACATCTATGATACTCACAGCACACTACTCTCATGATTTTACTTGTGTCGGCGTTTGTCTTTGCAAGAACGAACAGCGATCTCGACGGTATTGCGAAACTTTGCTCAACTCGCTTATTAATTTTTATGCATATTGTACAATTTTCTACATTATTAGCCTATAAATGAGATTGTGACTTATTTATGTTTTATTGCAGATGAGACTACTTACGAAGAAACGTTCTAATTTGTTCTCCTGTCTGAATTACCGATCTACAGGACACAAAGAAGGTAAGACTCTATCAGCGTTCTTTTTATAAGAATTTATCAACATTAGATGGAGAACAGTATAACAGTATAAGTTTACGCCCTTGCTCTTGGCGAGACTTGAACCAATAATATTCGATTTATTAACAACAAGGTATCTAGATACATTTCGATACTCTCTGGAGTCTCATGTATCACATCTGACGTCTCGGTGTTAGCATGACAATTCCTTAAATTTGAATTTTGAATCTTTCTTCACCCATCGGCTTGGGTGTAACACTGATGCAGTATATCACGTAAAGGTAACGGGGAGATTATGTTCAATTGCGCTGCTAAGAATGCCTCGGGCACAATAAATAACAACGTTATCGCAGGGAAACTTAAATCATGAACTTGATTTACAGTGCCTTTGATTCTCTCCTTACTTAATGTCGATCTTGATTTTATTTGATACTTTTTTTATACAAGAAACTGTGACGAACTGAGATCTATGTGTCTAAAAGTGTTTGTTTAAAAGTAGGCATAAGTTTATTACTTACAGCATCTCTAATCTATTAGTACATGAAGTTTTCGAAGTCTGTAGGCTAGATTAACGCAACAAGATCAGGGTTAGGAATTGCGACGCTGTTGGAAGTTTACAGTTGTAAGAAGTGACAATCCATGCCAGTTATTTTGTGTTGTGTATTTATGGTATAGGGATTAAACAGCAGAGATGTCCAGCACTACGAATTTTGTGTTTATGCTAGAGAAATGTGTTTGTATATATGTATATATATATATATATATATATATATATATATATATATATATATATGAATCTGACAGTGAATCATTAGGCAAAACTGTTTTAGTGTAGGCCTACGTCATTTCAATTACTACAACATATTAATTTAATAATACCAATTTTATCGTCGTCGTCATCATCATCATAATTATCATCATCATTGTCTTCTTCTTCTTCTTATGACGTAACAGCTCGAAGTTGAGTCACATCTGCTCGTTTAAAGCACAGACTTACTTTTATACACACTAGACTCTCGCTAATCCGTGTCTCAGTTATCCGGCCTCTCAATTATCCGGCCTCCTTCTAGTGTACTTTCTATCATTTGTGCTGTAACAGTTTTCAGGAAAATTTGCACCGGTGTCATATGTTACACTGTAGGCCTATTATTTCTACACTTAGGCCTATATATTTACTCCTACAGCTAATGGGTATACACGCGTCGGCCAAGTGTAGAACGTTCTAGTTTCGATTTAGAAGTGCAAGTGGAGTTGTTGGCGCAGCTTATAACATTACATTTAATGACATTTTTAAGCACACTCGGTAATCCGACACTCTCGCTAATCCGGCATCCTTCTGTGCAAGGAATGGTCGGATTAGTAAGAGTCTACTCTGTATCTAAGTTACACATAGAACTTTTAATATGTTACTTACTTATATATATATGAAGAGTTCACTGCAAAAATGATGGATGTCATTTGGAATACATTTTTCAGGAGAAGCAATTGAAAGTTTGAAATGCTTAGCGCTCAAAGCTTAACTGTGATTTTCCGATCATTACTGGACAATGACTATCAGTGTTAATGTCATATAACTCTGTATGTACATTCTATATGTCTTAAGCTATGCATTGACAGTCTTAGACAGTCTTAGTTCATTTTCGACAAGAAAGTGACATCCATCATTCTTGCTGTGGACTCTTCATATATATATATATATATATATATACATAATAAAAAGGTAAAAAGGTATCCCCGTAAACATGCCATGAAGGCATACAATTTATGTCCGATATCCTATATCAAAAAAGTAGCCAAAGAACATTATATGCAAGAATGGAACGAAAGATGGGTCAATAGTGATAAGGGAATTCTTACAAAAGAGCTATATTTTCCAACGGTCTATGATCGTAATAAATGTAAAGTAATAACGCCAAATTTCGTACTGACACAGCTTTTGACTGGGCATGGAAAATTCGGGAAATACTTAAATAGGTTCCATATTAAAGACGATGCAACTTGCATTTGTGGGGAGGAATCTCAAGATGCCAAACATGTATTATATGATTGTCCAGTCTTTTGCCGTGAAAGATACGAGCTTGAGTTGTTACTGAACACTTTAAATTATACGTTTACCAAACCGTAAACCAATTTACTTACCAACTCTAAATCATATAAGTATTTCATGTCATTCTTGAATAGAATATTCGTGAAACTGTAAAATGTTAAATTATCCCGGGAAAAAAAAATCGTATTAATTATAATCAACTATAATGAAACTGTAAGTCTTCAATTTCGCATACTATAATATTGTACTATTGGTTTTAATTTTTATTTTAATTAGGCATTTG
Organism: Periplaneta americana; assembly: GCF_040183065.1. Taxonomy (NCBI): domain Eukaryota; kingdom Metazoa; phylum Arthropoda; class Insecta; order Blattodea; family Blattidae; genus Periplaneta; species Periplaneta americana. Next base: position 40,076,651 of record NC_091121.1, on the reverse strand, counting down.
ATTTCTTATTTTGAGCCATTTCTTGCAATACCTGATTATTGCCAATTGTTGTTACTAAATAATGTATTTAATTCGCAAATTTTAAGCCATCTCTTAGTATAGCTATTTATTGCTTCTAAAATAACATGTTTAATATATAGTCTATATATATATATATATTTATATATATATATATTTCTTCCTATAATAGAGACATGCCTTGAGGCTTTATGAAACGATCCATGCTTTCATTAAGGTGCATTCTTGTACATAATTCATGTGAATTGTAACCTTGACCATAATTTTGTATTATAATTTTATTATTGTTTATTGCTTATAAAATATGTATTTCGATGCCAACTATAACCCTAATATACCTCAGGGTGAAATAGGGTTCATTACATTGGATAATAAAAAAAAAGGCACTTGGTGGGCATGGAGGTAGAGCCTCATGCTTTCCATGACCTCGGCACTAGAATGAGGTGTTGTGGTCGGCACCACGCTCTGACCGCTTTTCACCCCCGGGAAAGACCCGGTACTCAATTTTATAGGAGGCTGAGTGAACCTCGGAGCCGTTCTGAAAGTTTGGCAACGAGAAAAAAATCCTGTCACCACCTGGGATCGAACCCCGGACCAAGAAAGTTGAAAATGTGCTATACCTTTATTTAATTAGGAAAATTTATGTCTGTATAATGAATTAGCCTATATTAAAATATTTTGTACCCTCTTTAATTTATTTTTGTATAAATTTTTCTATTTGATTGACGTATAAAATTATGTAATTTCTTTTTTGTTTTAATATTATAGACGAAAGAAGGGGAATATGGAATACTGGGGGTAATTGTTTTAATCTATTTCTATTTTGGTTTTACTAGTATTATTTATATTTGCGAATTAATTAAAACCTTAAATAACTCTTGAAAAAAAAAAGATTGTGCTAATACATTATAAACCGGTGTAATAACAACTAATTATATTCTTTTCGTCTTTCAACCCAGAGTCTCGATTTTAAGGAAGGCTGAGCTAGATCTCGTAGCAGTTAAGAAAGCTGTAGACATGGACAATTCCTCTTTCTTCTGGGCTTTAACCCAGAATCTGCTAATGCGTTGTGTCTCGCTCCTCCGAGAGAGCGAACTGGGGATTAATGTATCATCGCCTAATGCGTATTTGTATCAACTTGTGTGTAACGGTTCAGTTTCGAAACTGTAGGCTATCAAACTGGGTTAACTCCTCCATGATGAGACAGACAGACGTGTGCTGTGGCCTCATGCAGGCTCCGTCTTAGTGATTGATGAACGCCAAGGGTCAGATGCCGAGTATGTAGCCACGTAAAAGTACAGAGATTATTCGTTTGCTACATACTAAGCAGCCTCCAGCCACGGTATGCAACAGGACGGTTTCCGAACATACATGCACACCTCACCCCTCATAACTCAGCGAGGCCCGCCCTCGCATTGCCACCTACTTCAAATGGCAGACACAAAACCCTTTTAAATTCCTCTTTCGCTTCTATGTTCTTTCTGTAATTCTTTTCCTTTCTTTTTAACCATTCTTTAGGCCTATCTTGTTTCTTAGTTTCTCCCTTTCTTTCTTTCTTTCTTTCTTTCCTTATTTTTTTCTTTCTTTTATTTCTTTCTTTCTTCTTCTCTACCTTTCTTTCTTTTCTTCTTCCTTTCTTTCTTTCCTTTTTCTTCTCTTTCTTTCTTTTTTTCGTTCTTTCTTCTTCTCTACCTTTCTTTCCTTTCTTCTTCCTTTCTTTCTTTCCTTTTTCTTCTCTTTCCTTTTTCTTCTCTTTCTTTCTTTCTTTCTTTCTTTCCTTCTTCCTCTCTTCCTTTCCTTCTTCCTTTCTTCCTTCCTTTCTTTCTTTGTTTCTTTGTTTCTTTCTGTCTTTCTTTCTTCCTTTCTATCATTCCTTCTTCCTTTCTTTCTTTCCTTCTTCCTTTCTTTCTTTCCTTCTTCCTTTGTCCCTTTCTTTCCTTCTTCATTTCTGTCTTTTTCCTTCCTTTCTTTCTTTACTTCTTCCTTTCTTATTTTCTTTCTTTCCTTCTTCCTTTCTTCCTTTCTTTCTTTTTTTCTTCCTTTTTCCCTTTCTTTCCTTCTTCCTTTCTGTCTTTCTTTCTTTCTTTCCTTCTTCCTTTCTTCATTTCTTTCTTTCTTTCCTTCTTCCTTTCTCCCTTTCTTTCTTTCTCTCTCTCTTTCTTTCTTTCTATCTGTCTTTCTTTCTTCCTTTCTGTCTTTATTTCTTCCTTTCTGTCTTTCTTTCTTCCTTTCTTTCTTTACTTCTTCCTCTCTTTCTTTCCTCCTTCCTTTCTTCTGTTCTTTCTTTCTTTCTATCTGTCTTCCTTTTTTCCTTTCTTTCTCTCACCTTTCTTCCTTTCTTTCTTCTTTCCTTTTTTCTTCCTTTCTTTCTTTCGTTCCTTCTTTCCTTCTTGCTTTCTCCCTTTCTTTAGTCCTTTCTTTCATTACTTGTTCCTTTTTTCTTACTTTCTTTCTTTCTTACTTTCTTTCTTACTTTCTTTCTTCCTTTCTTTCTTTCATTCTTTCTTTCTTCCTTCACCATTTCTTTATTTCTTTCTTCCTGCTTTTCTTTCATTTTTTGTGTCTTTTATACTGTATTTTTAATAGTAAGAATAAAAATATTCTAGATTTATATAAGGGTATAAAGGAATTTAAAAACGGATATCAGGCAAGGGTAAACGTGATCAAGGATGAGAATGGTGACTTACTTGCAGACTCTCATTCAATCCTGAATAGATGGAAAAACTATTTTAGGCAACTACTAAATATACATAGGCCAAATAGAAATGATCAGGACGAAATTCAAATACAAATTGCTGAGCCATTCATACCGGAACCCACACTTTCTGAAGTCGAAATTGCGATAGAAAATCTGAAAAAGTACAAGTCTCCAGGTATTGAACAAATTCCAGCAGAAATAATACAAGAGGGTAGAAGGGCATTATCTAGCGAAATTTATAAACTTGTACTTGCAATTTGGGAAAAGGAAATTGTACCAGAACAATGGAAGGATTCCATAATCGTACCTATTTTTAAGAAGGGGGACAAGACTAACTGTAGTAACTTTCGAGGAATATCACTTTTGTTGACGTCGTACAAAATTTTGTCCAATATTCTTTTGAGAAGATTAACTCCACATGTAGATGAAATTATTGGGGATCATCAGTGTGGTTTTAGGCGTAATAGATCAACTATTGATCAGATATTTTGTATTCGACAGATATTGGAGAAAAAATGGGAGTATAAGGGTACAGTACATCAGTTATTCATAGATTTAAAAAAGGCGTATGACTCGGTTAAGAGGGAAGTATTATATGATATTCCTATTGAATTTGGTATTCCCAAGAAACTAGTTCGATTAATTATAATGTGTCTTAGTGAAACTTACAGCAGAGTCCGTATAGGCCAGTTTCTATCTGATGCTATTCCAATTCACTGTGGGCTAAAGCAGGGAGATGCACTATCACCTTTACTTTTTAACTTCGCTCTAGAATATGCCATTAGGAAAGTTCAGGATAATAGACAGGGTTTGGAGTTGAATGGGTTACATCAGCTGATGACGTGAATATGCTAGGAGAAAATCCACAAACGATTAGGGAAAACGTGGAAATTCTAGTTGAAGCAAGTAAAGCGATCGATTTGGAAGTAAATCCCGAAAAGACTAAGTACAGTATATGATTATGTCTCGTGACCAGAATATTGTACGAAATGGAACTATAAAAATTGGAGATTTATCTTTCGAAGAGGTGGAAAAATTTAAATATCTTGGAGCAACAGTAACAAATATAAATGACACTCGGGAGGAAATTAAACGCAGAATAAATATGGGAAATGCGTGTTATTATTCGGTTGAGAAGATTTTGTCATCTAGTCTTCTGTCAAAAAATTGAAAGTTAGAATTTATAAAACAGTTATATTACCGGTTGTTCTGTATGGTTGTGAAACTTGGACTCTCACTTTGAGAGAGGAATATAGGTTAAGGGTGTTTGAGAATAAGGTGCTTAGGAAAATATTTGGGGCTAAGAGGGATGAAGTTACAGGAGAATGGAGAAAGTTACACAACACAGAACTGCACGCATTGTATTCTTCACCTGACATAATTAGGAACATTAGATCCAGACATTTGAGATGGGCAGGACATGTAGCACGTATGGGCCAATCCAGAAATGTATGTAGCGTGTTAGTTGGGAGGCCGGAGGGAAAAAGACTTTTGGGGAGGCCGGGACGTAGATGGGAAGATAATATTAAAATGGATTTGAGGGAGGTGGGATATGATGGTAGAGACTGGATTAATCTTGCTCAGGATAGGGACCAATGGCGGGCTTATGTGAGGGCGGCAATGAACCTCCGTGTTCCTTAAAAGCCAGTAAGTAAGTAACTTTATACTGTATTTTACCCTTATTCTTTCTTTATACTTTCTTAATTTATTTCATTTTTCCTTTTCTTCTCCTTCTTTTTGTTCGTTTTATGCAGTTTATTTTTGTCATTCGTTTGTTTGTTTTCTACCTCTTTCTTTTCTTTGTCCTCTTCTAATTCATATCTAGATTTCGTACTTTCCCTTGATTCCTCCCAAACAGACAAAAGACAGAACTATTTGTGCCGTAGTGTTAGCACAACGTTAGACATCAATTATAAGGACTAGAATAACTCTAGAAAAAAAGTTTTGTTACTCCTTGACATCCTCGTATGTATGTATGTATGTATGTATGTATGTATGTATGTATGTATGTATGTATGTATGTATGTATGTATGTATGTATGTATGTATGTATGTATGTATGTATGTATGTATGTATGTATGTTTAAATTTCTGGGCATTGAGCTTTTCATTTTTTATCTTAACACCTCTCATATTGTCATGTAGCCATTTGTGTCTGCCTACTTTTTGGAAATTCTGACGAAGAATCTTCTTCTGAGGTTGGAGTACCTATTATGTCGGAAACTGGATGAAGATGAAGGTGATACTGATAGCGGAATGAGGTTGAGGAAATCTCTGAAAGACAAAAAGCTCAACCATGTATTTTCTCACAACCAGGATTTGATTGTGGGCAGCTAATTTCGCATTCCCCAGTATTCGAAAACGGTGGACAAATCTGGTATTGTTTGGTAAAAGGCTGTCATCTTGTGAGTTAGTTCAGAGTTTCCTTGACATGACACCCTAAAAGGAGGACGTTGGCCATCCTTGGCTTGCCTCGCCCGATAACTGGGAGTGGACCTTCATAAAATTACTCGAACAGCGGTCAAGTTAGTTGGCATGCAGAAGAATCTAATTCATAGTTTCCGCAAACGAGACAGATGCCTGCCTCGCCCAATTCATTCCAAATCCTAACAAGTGGAGCCACTATTGCGAAGAAATTCACCGACGCCGACAGTGCGCAAGTAACCGATGGCGATCTTTTGACCTTGGCAATTTATTCATGGTCTTTTACATTGCCTCAGCTTTCTCGCTTTCCCTGCAGTGCAATTCATATAAATATATTGCTCAATCCTGGCGTCAGCCATGATGGTAGAACAGAAATTGAATAATATATTCATACTTAAAAATAAGGCAACAAACACAAAAGCACAATGAACGATACCATGCGAAAAAGAATAGCCGCCTTGATGGCTCACAGCCAGTACGTGTTCGTGGAGAATGAAGTCGAGATTTTGATGGTTTTGACGTAGAACTACGTCTTCTTCCTTGGTAGATTTGGGGTAAAATTGGCAAATGACTATCAAATAAAAATGTAACTCCAATTATTTTCCTTGCAATACCCTTTCTCGTTTTGAATTTGTCTAATTCTGCTTGCATTCACCTAATTCTCTTTGTATTCCCTTTTTATCTTGCCTTCTCCTTGTTGTCCTTGTATTTCCGTTGTTGTTCATGTCTTGTATTTCTCTTGTTTTCCTTAAAATTGCAATGGTCTTCCTGTCCTACAATAATTCTCCTTGTATTCCCCTTGTTCTCCATTGCCCTGGTTTTTTTATTTCTCTTGATCTCCTTGTATTCACCTTGTCCTCCTTTGTTCCACTTGTTCTTCTCGTATTTCCCTTGCACTCGTTGTATTCCTCTTGGTCTCCTTGTATTCCATTTTTTCTCCTTTCGTTCCCCTTATTTTCCTTGTATTCGCCTTGTTCTCTTTGTATAGTCCTTGTTTTCCTTGTATTCCCTTTGTTCGCCTTGTATTCCTCTTGTATTTCTTCAATACTTCTTATTCTTTTTGTCTTCTCATACTTCTAACTGTATTTTCCTTATTCACCTTGTTTTCCCCTTGTTTTATTGCATTCCCTTTGCTCCTCTTTTCTTACTTTATTCCCCTTGTTCTCATTGTATTCCTCTAGTTCTCCTTTCATTCGCCTTGTTTTTGTATTTCACTTGTTCTCCTTATATTCCACTTGTTCTCCCTGTATTCCCCTGGTTATTTTTGTATTTCCTTTATTTCCCTCTTATTTCCTTTGTTTTCCTTGTACTCCCCATTACCTCTTTGCATTCTCATTATTCACGTTGTATATTCCTCATTCTGCTTTATTTCAATTGTTCTCATTGTATTCCCCTCTATCTCCTTGTATTCACCTTGTCTCCTTTATTCCCTTTGTTCTCCTCGTATTTACCTTGTACTCGTATTCCCCTTGGTCTCCTTATACTATTCCTTTTTTTTCACCTTGTCTTCCCCTTGTTCGCCTTGTATTTCACTTGCACTCCTTTTTTCTCCTTAGTATTCCTTGCATTCCCCTTGTACTCCTTGTTTTTCATTTTTTTTCATTGAATTCAGCTTGTTCTGCTTGCATTTCCACCGTTGTACTGTTACTCAATATTTTAAAATTCCTTTCAGAAGGAAAAGTTACATTTGTTCAGATCAAATTTCTGCACATTTAAAGAACAAAACTAACATTTTTTCAATAATTTATTATCATAATACACTACTCTCTTACGCTGATTTAGCATATTGGGAATTAAATCAATGGCTTTCCCAAAACACTATGAAATGTTCCATATAAAACAATTTTTATATCGAAAAGGAAGAAAAAAACTTGCAAAATTGTATTGAACTTTTTTGTTTGAAATATCTCAAAGAATAGTCCTCAGAAATTGATGACATTACTTACGGTTCACTCTGTATATAAGATTATTGTCCACGTCCGACAGGTGACCTGGGTGTCATTTGTGAATCCGACGCTGACAGGTGGGCCACCCTGCTTCAGTCCCTGATAGAGCCAGATCCTGTTTCGCGGACGAATTACCTGATAAGCTTCAAACTGTTCTTATATCTGCATCGGAAACCGTCCTACTCCCGAGACTTTTTACTATTGCAGATGCGAGATGAAATGAGGGTCATAAATTCCATCACTAACCTGGCCGGGGATCGAACCCGAGCCGCCTGGATGGAAGACTAGCACGGTTGCACTTGAGCCACAGACACGGCTATGGCTAGAGCGTCAGTTTTGTACGTTATATAAAAATAGTAGTAAGAATAATAGGAGAATTAGTAATGTCGGTAGTTGTATGCTACTTCAGCGTAAAATTTCAACAAGGACAGGAAATATCCGGCAAATTGCTTTTAGAACCCTCCCCTTTATACACAGATACCTTTAACTTGCCGTAAATCTACGATACGGATATCCTAGCTTCATCTCCCTTCTAAAGACAAGAATAAGATAAGAGAAAAAAGACAATTTATAAATTCATAATACTTCGAAATTTTATCACTAGGGAGGCATTGAGAATAATATTTTTAGCTTTAGTACAATCATTAATACATTATGGTGTAATAAATTGGGGTGGAGTAGCATCATCTGTACTTAATCCATTAATTTTATTACACAGAAGATTAATAAAATTTGTCTAACCAAAATTATGGATTAACTAACAAATTTAATTTATACAGATTTTAAAGTATTAACTATTGAAGAAATTTATAAATATAGGTTACTATCTTACTACCACAGAAATCAAATAAAACATAAATCTAATCGACATGAATATCGTACTCGAAGATAAAAGTCTACTTTCCCATTAATTGAGCCTAAATGTCATACAAGTGCAACTCTTAAACATGGTGCTAGTTTCGGCCCAAGACTTTATAATAAAATTATAAACCATTTTCCAAATTTGAAATATTTTAAAACTGAAGCTTTTAAAAAATAAATTTATAAAATTATTCATGATATATAATATTGACAAATGTGTGTATTTTTTTACCTTTTATTTCTGTCGACTATATTCATGTTTTTATTGAATATCACTGGCTTCTCTCTGAATGTCAATTTATATTAAATGTGTTTTTTCTTTCTTTTTCTCTCTCTTTTTTTGTGTTATTGGTTTGAATTAAGTTACTTCCTGTATTTAGTAAACTGTCCTTGTAAATTTTATGTTATATTATTGGCTAAGACCACACCGTACACGAGTCTGGCTCTTACGGTAGTGGCTAGAAACAGTTTTGTTTTATAATTCTAATTTGCTAGGTAGCTAGTTAAATACTTACTTACTTGCTTACTTAGTTACTTACTTACTTACTGGCTTTTAAGGAACCTGAAGATTCACTGCCGCCCTCACATAAGCCCGCCATTGGTCCCTATCCTGAGCAAGATTAATCCAGTCTCTTTCATCATATCCCACCTCCCTCAAATCCATTTTAATATTATCTTCCCATGTACATCTCGGCCTCCCTAAAGGTCTATTTCCCTCCGGCCTCCCAACTAACACTCTATATGCATTTCTGGATTCGCCCATACGTGCTACATCCCTGCCCATCTCAAACGTCTGGATTTAATGTTCCTAATTATGTCTGGTGAAGAATACAATGCGTGCAGTTCTGTGTTGTGTAACTTTCTCCATTCTCCTGTAACTTCATCCCTCTTAGCCCCAAATATTTTCCTAAGCACTTTATTCTCAAACACCCTTAACATATGTTCCTCTCTCAAAGTGAGAGTCCAAGTTTTACAACCATAAAGAACAACCGATAATATAACTGTTTTATGAATTCTAACTTTCAGATGTTTTGACAGCAGACTGGATGATAAAAGCTTCTCAACCGAATAATAACAGGCATTTCTCATATTTATTCTGTTTTTAATTTCCTCCCGAGTATCATTTATATTTGTTACTGTTGCTCCCAGGTATTTGAATTTTTCGACCTCTTCAAAAGATAAATTTCCAATTTTTATATTTCCATTTCGTACAATGTTCTCGTCACGAGACATAGCTAGCTAGTTAAATAAATCCGTTAAATAAATAAATAAATAAATAAATAAATAAATAAATAAATAAATAAATAAATAAATAAATAAATAAATAAATAAATAAATAAATAAATAAATAAATAAATAAATAAATAAATAAATAAATAAATAAATAAGCAAGTAAGTAAGTAAGTAAATAAATAAATAAATAAATAAACAAAGAAACAAACAAACAAGCAAATAAATAAATAAATAAACAAATAAATAAATAAATAAAAATTATCAACGATTTGCAATGCCCTCGGCTTATTTGGAACCCGCGAACACTGTTACTGCTAACCACCGATGGAGAGTCAATTCCGTACTGTTATTACTGCAAACGGTCTGAGGCATAAGCAACCATGGGATTCCTGATATTGTCTCCAACTCTTATTGAGTCCCCGTATGTTTAATAATGAGGAAACATGATTCGCAGATTGCTGACAAATAGGAAATCATCAGTCAAATTTCTTTTTTGCCGTGCAGTTGGTACACCGGATGTTGCATCAGTAGAGAGTAGCCCCAGAATTGTTGACCCAAGTGCGTACGAAGCTGGAATAAATTTGCAGCCGGAGTTCTTATAGGAATGGGTCTCACGTACAAGATGAATGTTCATGCTTCTGTAATTGTGTTCTATAATATTCGCCTTAGGCTATATACTACAGAGCCAGGAGCAGCTTCGTCTTCGATATCATTTCGAGAGATTTTCTTTCGACTTCAGAGGCAGTGCTACAATGCGATCGTATAATCGCGCAAACTTGGCTTCGATCTCCGACGTTGACTGGAGGGATATTTTGTGATGCACAGTACGACCACAGTCTAGTATATACAGTCGCGAAGCTCAATACGTAGTAAATATGCAAACATTAGATATTTGCTCACCACTAGAATCACTAATATCGCCTCATTACAGGCAATGCAAAATAGAACCGTCACAGTCTATTGTTTCTAGCACCCTCAAAACTCAAGCTTTGTGACTGTATACAGTAGACTGTGGTAGGACTGCACCTATGTAGGGATAACAATTTTTTTCTCAGGTTTCTCCCGTTTTAACTAAAATTAAAAGCTTTTATCACAAACATTTTCTATTCCATCTTACTCTTATAACTTTCTTTTATGCAATGCCATAGAAATAAGGCTACAATGTTGTTTGGCGGCAGGGTAGCTCACAACCAAACATTCTCATTGGGGACAGATAAAAAAGTTATTTGTTTTCTTTCACCATGTTAATAATATCAAAACAAGTGCTTGTATAAATTTCGGCCACTCGAGCGCAATTACAAGGGCCGTAAAAATAAGTTTTCCTGGGCCGTTTATAGAAAGAAAACACAATTTCATTGGAAAAAATTATTGGAACAGAAACATCAACTGTTAAGCTACTTTTCAACATATTCCCCACTGGAACTGAGACATTTATCATACCATGAGCTCATAAAGGAGTGCAGATGGCTGTCACACACTGATTCCGATCCCAGGTGGCAGATTTCTACGACACAGAGATACAAAAGTTGTCTTTAAAATGCATTATTGTACCATCTCATCATTACAAATATTCCTCTAGATGCCAGTACTGTGTTATGATGAGCTGTTCTCTTGTTACCAGTTGTGCCTACTATACAATCTTCATTGAACTCTATGGACGATTACTAGTCAAGACGGCTTTATTCATTCAGTTTCATTTTTATTAAAACAGTTGCATTTCAATTCATTTATCAATGTATATTAAACAATCTCTGATACGTGCCTATCCATAATCTCATACAGCAGAAGCTATAACATAACCTAAATAATATAAACAATATAAATGATAGAAAAGTTTTAATTAAGGATGATGAATTAAACATGAATCATTTTTTAAAAGGTACAATTATTGAAAGTACAGTAGTGGCAAAAAAAAAAAACCGGACCGACCCTTGTAGCTGATTTTAGAGTCTTGTTCACTCTAGAGCAAGATAGACTGGTAACTAAGACTTTCGTGGTTCGAATCCTGCCTGGGAAGGAAACTTTTTTTTGTTCCTTATTCAAATTTATTCCAAATACTTTTCGATTGCAGCGATATTTTACTACTTAATTAACATGAATTTTATTCTCATATGAAACAAAAGGTATGAATTCTTTAAAATTGTTTGAACCAAAATGCAACAATGCTACAGTATTTAATCGTAATAGTAATTTAGGCCCAAGAATATATAACAAATTTATATTTAAATATCTTAATCTTGTCAATTCTAATAGTTCTAGTATTAAATTTAAAAAGTTATGTATAGATTTTATAAATAATGAAAAATTTTAAATTGAAATTTATATATTCTTATTGCGTAGTAGACATAACACAAATTGTATTATATAGGCGTACTTCTTAATTTCAATTCAGGAATCCGCCCCTGAGCACGAGTTATACTCTTTCAGGAATGAGCTGAAGTTTTTTTTTCTGTTTACATTATATTTTATGTTACAATTATTATCAAAATAAATAAATAAATGAATAAATAAATAAATAAGTAAATAAATAAATAAGTAAACAAATAAATAAACAAGTAAATAAATAAGGAAATAAGTAAATAAATAAATAAATCAGATAATTGGTGTCACCATGTGAGGCGTACGTCTAGGACTAGAATGCGTCGTACAATCCTACATTACCAACCTAGAGACAGGAGTTCTACTGGACTGGACATGATCATCATCATCATAAGAGTAAAAATCAGAGTCGTACGGACCGTGACTTAGTGAGTAACAGTGTTAACATTCAGGAGAAAATTATTTTTTTAAAACGCTATTCATTTGGGACTAATACCTATGGTATTATTATTATTTTTTTTGAGCTCTATTCAAGGGATAAGCTGTTAAAATCTGCACAGTTCTGTAGCTTCCACCCTGCATAGCTCCCAGACGTTGGCAGTATCTAATATCTATGACAATACAAATAGCCAAATTATCACACACTTATATTGTTATTATCGTTGTATTATCTTCTTATTGTCATAGAATAAATAGTTAATAAGAGACGTAATATTAAAAAAAATTTCCTCTTCATTACAATATCTTACTTAATCCCTCCTTCTAGAGAACGTCTTGTCTCGGCCGTTAAGTTGGCAGCAACTAGAATCGTGAGATAATAACAGCATGTTCGTGCAATAAAGTGAATACTTACCGTGATGCCTCTTATGGTCCATAATCTGCGCGAATTCTGCAAGGAAATCCCCGCAGTACATTTTAATGCGTGTTCTCACCAGACCGATGCATAAAGATGAGAACCTCATAGGCACCCACTGCGGTGTGGAAGGTCAACAGACAGACATGTTGAAACAAGGGCCCTAAAAGCGCTTTTACAGTCCGAGGCTCCTCTCACAAAGTGTTATCGCAGGACTTTAACGTGTACGTCTGGAACATTAATGTTTAATAGGCTTCTTTCCATTGGCTTGCAGTGTGAGGAGAGCGCCTATAAAAAGGAGTGTGGAGAATACTTATCAAGGAAATGTTCAATTGAATTTTTTTTCAATTTATCCTGTTTAGATATACGTGATTTTATGCTTTATGTTTCCGTTGGATTTCATTTCATGAAAGTAATTTCTTAGTTTTTCCGATCTGTCTTTCTATTTAAGAATATAGGGTGTCCCATTTATCTTGTGCACTTATTATAACTTTTTTGTTTGGATAGGTATTGGAATTTTTGTTCCTAAGCATTATGTTAGAATGAGGGGCTAACATGATTGCGGAGATTTGGTGCATGTAACTACATTATGGTACAAGATACACGTGACGTCATCAATTTTTCAAGTAGCACTACATACTTTAATCATGTTACATTGATTACACACATTAAAACCAGATCAAAAATGTGTCACAATGTCACCTTCCCAATCAATAACAATAACAAAATGCAAAATGAATGTCATCAGAATGTGCCGTTTGTTGTAGTGCCCCATTCACCTTGTGTATTAACTTACACAAAACGGAAGACGACTGACGTCAGTACACGCCGTGTGTTGTGTGTTTGCTGTCTTAACATGTAAACAAACCACAACAATTATGGACGCCACAATCCACGTACAGTGCCCTGCACGTTCTCCGGACCTGTCGCCACTCGACTTCTTCCTGTGAGGAATTGTAAAGGACAGTGTGTACCAGAACATTCTGACAACACCAGACGACATGTAGCAACGTATTCGACAGGCTTGTGTGTCCATTTAGTCAGCAACTTGCCGGGCAGTCATACGGTCTTTCGGGGAACGCCTTCGAATGTGCATTAATGTGAATGGTCACCATTTGGAACATCTTCTGTGACTCTCAAAGCATAACATTATCACATTGGAAGTACGTTTTTGTTTCGTTTTGTTGTTGTTATTGATTAGGAAGGTGACACTGTGATACATTTTTGAACTCGTCTTAATGTGTGTAATCAATGTAACATGATTAGTCCACACCTGTGGAGTAACGGTCAGCGCCTCTGGCTGCGAAACCAGGTGGCCCGGGTTCGAATCCCGGTCGGGGCAAATTACCTGGTTGAGGTTTTTTCCGGGGTTTTCCCTCAACCCAATACGAGCAAATGCTGGGTAACTTTCGGTGCTGGACCCCGGACTCATTTCACCGGCATTATCACCTTCATATCATTCAGACGCTAAATAACCTAGATGTTGATACAGCGTCGTAAAATAACGCAATAAAATAAAAAAAAACATGATTAAAGTATGTAGTGCTATTTGAAAAATTGATGACGTCACGTGTATCTTGTATCATAATGTTGTTACATGCACCAAATCTCCACACTCATATTAGCCCCTCGTTCTAACATAACGCTCAAAAACAAAAATTCCAATACCTATCCAAACAAAAAAGTTATAATAGGTGCACAAGATAAATGGGACACCCTGTATATATTCTTCTTTGAACAGAACTTCAATGCAATTGCTGTTTTAATGGAATCTTGTACGTAAATGCACGACAAAAATTATTCGGTGTGATTTTTTCATGTGTTAACGATATACACTAAATGCGTTAAAAACTTAATTTTGTGCATGGAAAATGCAAATCCCTTAAGGAATGTCCAAAATTAGGTGAAATATATTCGCGAATTTTCGCGAAATACATACAAATCCACGAAAGTACTTCATAATCACGATATTTTCAACAAAAATTAATATACTGATATAATGAAAGCAAGGTGTGGGCAATTAAACACATTGAGTAGTAAAAATGGAATTTATGAAGGACCTATTCGTATTATACATTTGGACAGTAAATTAAATTATAGAATAAAGACAAAACCAAAGTTGCACCAGTTTAAAGATTCTTTCGAATATGGAGTGAAAAGTGTAACAAATCCGTTTACATTACTTAATAATAATAATAATAATAATAATAATAATAATAATAATAATAATAGACGTTCACAAGTAGAGTAACTTCTTGGTTAGTCCACCGCTGTGGAGTAATGGTCAACACGTCTGGCTATGAAACGACCAAGAACGGGTTCAAACCCTGGTTGGGGTTTTTTTCCGGGGTTTTCCCTCAACTAATTGAAGCAGAATTGTTAAGTAATTTTCAGCGTTGGACCTCGGACTCATTCGCCATCATTAATTCATATATCATCATCATCATCATCATCCATACAATAACCCAAGTTAAGTTCACGTTGCGGCGTGCTATACTTGTACAAGAGCGCGGCCGTTCGGCTACTCAATCATTCACAAGAATAGGAGTGGTAAACACAATAACTCTCAGGCTGCAGTGTAAACCTTCGGGTCCCTCCTCTGTAAAAAAAGAACTTCTTAGTTCTTGTCTAAATAGTTATTTATGTGATATAAGGGAGTTGAATAATTTTTGTGCGAGATCGTGCGTATTTGCTTGGTTTCCGCACAAAACCAATCCGCGGAAAGTCTAAAATTCAACATTCAGTATTCCCAACCTAACACACATAACAATTTCCCTCTTCTTACCGCTTAAGTGACATATTGATTTTACTGCTTTAGGCTTTTAACATATTATTTTTAGAGACGTTCAATATAGTAATAATTATAAATTGGAAACTTACCACTGCAATTTCACCTAAATTGCACTGTTAATTATTGTTTTTAAATATTTGCAAAAATTAAGTAAACTCTACAACTCTACTAAAGTTACTGCATTCGTGATGCAAGTAACATTAAGGAAGCCGTGAAAAAATCAACAAGATTCCAGACTCATCATAGACTAGGGGAAAAAAAAGACAGACGTATATACGGCCTGCTGGAGTATAGTAAACACAGAAAACATTTTAAAGCAACAATATTGAAGATAGATATTTTTGTTTTGCAAATTTGCCGTCATTGAACAGAAACCAAGATGGAGATTTCATTGCAACTAATTAGAAATTCCTCTTTCATGTATGTAATAAACGATCTTCGCACAAAATAATGTACGATACATGAGCGGTATGTTTTCTTTCAATTCTCGGAAATTAAAAAAGCTCAACTACGTTTCGCTTTTTCAAAATTTTCCTCGAACATGAAAACTTCAACATACAGCTCTTGCAATGCATATTACTATTATCTCACGAACTGCATATAATGTTTTTTTCCACTGCCACATTTTACATAATAAATATATAGTTCTTCATTTT
Organism: Periplaneta americana; assembly: GCF_040183065.1. NCBI lineage: Eukaryota > Metazoa > Arthropoda > Insecta > Blattodea > Blattidae > Periplaneta > Periplaneta americana. The sequence goes on along the minus strand of NC_091121.1, from coordinate 40,060,852 downwards.
ACAATATTTAATATTTAGAATTGTTGGGAGGGTCTGAGTTTGCAGCAAGAAAACTATCAGATAAGGAGTATAGAAAAGCTTGTGGTTTAGAAACAGAATTTTAACTTTAATTGTGTATCCGTTGCTCAGACTATGACCGGAGGAACAGTTTCATCTAAAAGTGTTCCAGATCGAAGTCAGCGGGACCTCACAGAACAGGGACAAACGATGAAGATGTGAAACACTGAACCTGACAGATATGGTACACGGATTGAGGTTGTCTAAGACAAAGCCTCGGGTTACAGCCGTGGAAACGTATAATTGAACACGATCGTGCGTTCCTTCTGCATTATTATTGCATATTCACAACACAAAAGAGGGGATAAATGCTTTTGCCTACATTTTTGCAGTTACATCTCCGAAACTTTGACAATAGTTGCAATTTAATTTCTGTCTTCTGCAGATTTCCTAGACAGAAATGAGGACATAATAAGTAGATACAAATTTCGCAGAGATTTTAATAGAAATTGCTTTTAAGTGAATAGGAATTTAACTATTATGTCCTGGTTGAGATTCAAATAGTAGCATTTCCGGTTACAAATCAAGTGGTGATTTATCTCCCGTCCATAAAATAATTATTTGCGTATTCCTTTCTGTGCTTTAAGTACTCTTATTGCTTCTCCTGTAATGACTAGCCTGTACCTAGGATTTGCGTGAAAATGCAAGTTTTTATTGATACATTATATTTAATAAGTACTCATATATCTTTGAGTTTCGAAATATAATCAATTAAGACCAATCTTATTCTTCATATTGTGCATATTTCAACTGTTTTGCTGAAAATGCATTTTTATACAGTAGAGCGTCTTGTTTAGGCACAATGAAAACGTAAACAAAGCGCGGGTAACGAGTGGGGGAGGACGAGCCGTACGATAAACACGAGGGGTGCACAAGGTTTTAGTTACAACATTTATGGCGGAGCATTAATTGAAATTATATTTTCCAAAAACACACAAAACAAAGTAACACAAATCGCATAACGTTATTATATACACATTTTAACAAACAAGCGAATATAACGTTAAAATAATTCAATATAATAAATCAAACTTTGCTACTTATATGATGTTGCTTTCAAGCAGCATTTTCACTGTCATGAATTTCATTCTCTGTTTGACTAACATAATATCACCGTCTTCTGTGGCCGAACTAACAAAACTATTTTCTCGTTACCAAACTTTCAGAACGGCCCCGAGGTTCACTCAGCCTCCTATAAAATTGAGTACCGGGTCTTTCCCGGGGGTAAAAGGCGGTCAGAGCGTGGTGCCAACCACACCACCTCATTCTAGTGCCGAGGTCATGGAAAGCATGGGGCTCTACCTCCATGCCCCCAAGTGCCTTCATGGCATGTTACGGGGATACCTTATAGTATTGTAATTATGTTTAGGAAATATTGTTGTCACTTCAGACCAATATACTGTAGTTTTGTTAATTCGGCCACAGAAGACGGCGATATTATGTTAGTCAAACAGAGAATGAAATTCATGACCGTGAAAATGCTGCTTGAAAGCAACATCATATAAGTAGCAAAATTTGATTTGTTATATAGAATTATTTCAACGTTATAATTACTTGTTTGTTAAAATGTACATATGATAACGCTATGCAATTTGTGTTCTTTTGTTTTGTGTGTTTTTGGAAAATATAATTTCAATTAATGCTCCGTCATAAATGTTGTAACTAAAACCTTGTGCATCCCTCGTGTTTATCGTACGGCTCGTCCTCCACCCACACGTTACCTGCACTTTGTTTAGGTTTTCACTGTGCCTAAACAAGACGCTCTACTATATTTAATATTACATGAAGACCACAGGGAAAAAACTTGATAGGTCACGTATTACTGTTTTTACAGGAGAGTAAGTTGAAAGTTTCGATACCCATTATATTGGATTGTCCTTCAAATTTCTTCGGACCTGTAAGATTCTTATTTCCTATAGTTAAACTACACAAACCTCCATTATTATATATTTATTTTAGAGTTTTCAATCATATGATTCATCATTTGTTGCAAATTATTATTTGCTAATACTTCTTACAGAAGAAAATATATGAACGTTTTCGCCTATACTGCATCATCAGATATTCAAATGTTTTAACGATATCTAAAACGTAAGTCCAATGATAAATCAAATAATTGAAAAACTTTAAAATAAATTTATAATGTTGAACTGATTTATCTGAAAAATAAAAAATGAATGTAAGAAACCTGTATTACCTGAGCTATTAACTGCCATCTAAAACAGAAAATGGATAATTTTTTACCCCGGTCAGCATATGGGATAGTGGTGGTGATGACGATGATTATAATAATGACAGTGTCGGTGGTAGTAATGACAGATATAACGGTAGTGTCGATGAAAGTGGTGTAATTTTGCTGATAATGGTGATGTCTTGGTGTTTGTGGTGGTAATGTTGGTCTTCGTGATGATTGTATGGTTGTGGCACTACTAAGTAGGATATTTTACGACGCTTTATCAACATCTTAGGTTGTTTAGAGTCTGAATGAGATGAAGGTGATAACGCCGATGAAATGAGTCCGGGGTCCAACACCGAAAGTTGCCCAGCATTTGCTCATATTGGGTTGAGGGAAAACCCCGAAAAAACCTCAAAAGGTAACTTGCCCCGACCGGGAATCGAACCCAGGCCACCTGGTTTCGCGGCTAGACGCGCTAACCGTTACTCCACAGGTGTGGACGGCACTACTGATGATAATGATGTTAATTGTGATTACTATATGATAATGATGATTTGGTATATAGTCACAACTTCTGCATTCCCCTAAAACTGAGTAACATAAGCCGGTTATAAATCACAACTTTAATACAATCTTAGCAATAAGGTTAACTAACCCGCTGATTATGTCTTGATAACCTTCACTAACTACAATATACAATAAACCTCCGACTCTTGTAGTATGAACATACAAAGCTCTATAACTGCAAGAATTTCTTTTATCCTGCTTTAATATTAAAGAATATCGGGTTCGATTCCCCCGAGAAGCTCTTAATCATGTTTTCCCATCAATTTTTCATCCCATTAAACTCTGAAGCGTCATGAAAAGTACATTAAACCGTGAAATCACTTACATAATCGGCATGAACGAGGTTACGTGATCTTCCCCTTATAAACGAGAGATCGCTACTCTTTCTTGTACTCATGCACTCTAATCAAGTAACAGCGTGCATACCCCTATCTAAATGTCCTGGGATCGAACAAGGTAACTTCTCTGCCATACAGTAGTTGAGTAATATATTACAATGGGGCAATATCACTTGCAGCCTAAGTTGAAACACATTGTTGCCAGATGTGCAGCGTGATTATTTTCTGCGCAATTCTATGTTAAAATTATAACTTCACTTGATTGCATTAATTGTGTATCTGGCCATCCCAGTTGGTCCGTATGTCTTCACCAAATAGCTGAGAAATATATTACAGGGGGGCAATATCACTTGAAGTCTAAAGTGAAACGGTGGAACATAATGGTGCGCACTTCAATTTTAAAGTTATATCTTCACTTAATGACGTAAACTGTATATCTGACCCTTTCGGTGAAATTCTTACAGAGATGTTGACATAGGCTATGTTCAGATTTTCAACCAACGTTTGACATCACTGCCTCCACTCAAAGCATGCGAGTCATAAATCCCATCACAACGAGGCCAGGGATCTAACCCGATCAGCATGAATTGGAAGTTAGCCTACTATAGAGCTACGCAAAGATTAAATTTTGGTCCTACAGAATTTATCTGTCATAGTAACAACGATTATTAGAGGATAAAAATTCGTTCCGGCATCGGGTATCGAAATCGGGTTCTTAGTTCTACGTACCAAAGGCTCTAATCACTGAGCTACGCAGAAGTTCAATCCACAGAATCGGATCGAATCCCTCTCCTCTAGTGTTTTACCCTTTATGGCCTTACTCCATGTTCGACATCATATATTATTTAGTCAACTTCATTACACAAGGAGCGCACTCAATTGAGTGACTTGGTGGCCAGGATTCCACAGTATATGCATTGTTGGGCGAAGAATCTACGTAAAGATTAATTTTTTGTCCTACAGAATTTATCTGTTATAGTAACAATGATTAGAGGAGAAAAATTCGTTCCGGCTGTGGATTGAACTTCGTCATAGCTCAGTGGTTAGAGAGCGTGGTACGTAGAACCAAGGACCCGGGTTCGATCCCCGACGACGGAACGGGGATGGAGGGGGAAAGGAACTGGCCACCCTACTCCATTATCTCCTGACCTAGTTGCCTCATAAGTGGTGCCTTCTTGGTATCACTTGTGAGTTTCAGACGACCTGTCTTCAGACAGTAGACTAAACAACTACCATTATATCCTACCTTCCTCAAATCCATTTCAATATTATCCTCCCATCTACGTCTTGGTCTCCCCAAAGATATTTTCCCCTCAGATCTTCCAATTAACACTGTATATGCACATCTGGATTCGCCCATACGTGCTACATGCTCTGCCCATGTCGAAGGTCTGGATTTAATGTTTCTAAGAATACAATTCGTGCAATTCTGTGTTGTGTAACTTTCTCCATTCTCCTGTATCTTCATCCCTCTTAGCCCCAAATATTTTCCTAAGCACCTTATTCTCGAATACTCTTAACCTCTGATCCTCTCTCAAAGTCAGAGTCCAAGTTTCACAACTATAGGCTACAGATCAACCGGTAATATAACAGTTTTATGAATTTTAACTTTGTTTAAGAATTTTTTGTTGTACCATATTCAACGAATAAGCTGTTAAAAATGCACAGTTTTATTATTTCTACTCTCTATGAGCTCTTTCAGTGAAACAATGTCTCACGGAGTGAGACAAGTGGTGATACTGGCTTGGAGTTCATGTACTTTGTCAATTTCCCCAAGATTCCTTAGAAGTAGAAGGGCTGTGCATATTTTAGTTCATAATATCTCCTAATCCTCTGATTGAGATTCTGGGCTGATATGTAGGGTAAAGTTGCCTAATTCCGTGACTCTCCAAATTCCGTGATACATTTTTTTCACTGAATGTCACGGGATTGGGTATCTTGATAGAAAGTTTACCGATGTCTCAAAAGTAGGCGAAAGATGCACTGTTTCGAGAAAGATGTCTGGCGCTATGGTCGAACAGCAAAGCTTTGACTGACATTCCATTTAAGAAAAGTATCACGGGATTAGGTGTATCACGAAAATAGGCAACTTTACCCTACATCTATTATCAGGCAGTGTATCTCACTTGACGATAGGTGTGAGAGGAAGAACAATTGTTTATATGCACCTGAAGTCTGACTAGTGTAATATGTGATGTATACAATGGAGAGGGAAAGGAACTGCCCACCCTACCCCATCATCTCCTGGCCTAATTGCCTCATAAGTGGTGCCTTGTTGGTATCACTTGAAGTTCATAGCTGTCTTCGGACAGTTGATTAAACAACAACAGTATCTCCTAGCTATTGATTCCCAATAGGGATATCTTATGCGAAGTTTTACCGTCAGATGGCAGGAGCGTTCCATGCAGCGCAACATGTTTTAGGGCTATGTTTTGTCATATGCCTCAGTTGATTACTTTTTCCCGCTTATTGGTTTTCTGTGCGTGTCAAAATTATATTTACAGTTAATTTGTATAACCTAGTATAATTTCATATAATTCAATATTTTCTTACCTCATAATTTAATTTAATTTACAATAAATAATAACGTAAACCTGTATAATATTGAGCGATTCCCCGAGATGGGTGGGGAAATCTGCAGTATGCAGAATATAAATACGAGTAAATTGAATGTTCATGAAACTAAACGAGAACTTTGAGAACAATATGCACGAATAAAAAAATAGGAAATATGTCGAAAGTGTTATTGCCCTCTTTAAAATTAGTATTTAAGAACCGTACGCTAAAAACAGGATATGCAGCCACCAATGTGCTTTTTTTTTATAGGGAAGAGACTATCGAGATTGAATTCCTTGTATTTTTTCTGTAGTTGCAGAAAGATCAAATGCAATTTTTAATAGGATGATATAATATGATCGCAGTAGTATCACGATTAGTCGTGTGTTTTGTAGGTTAAGGACATGCAGTTTTGAATACTATGTAGGATGAGTTTGAAGATTTGAAGTTAAAACATGGTTTTAATAATTAGGGTACAGTACATTAAAAACATTATTCACGAAATGGCTTCCACTACGGATCGTCCTGGATAATAAACATCCCAGTTTATCGAAAGTTTACTGCAGGCGTAAACTTCGGAGACTCCTACCACTACTGCATATAATCTAAGCTAACATAGCTCGCTGTCGAGGTTGCATAGGTTTTTATTAATTTTTCTTTTTTCTCTTCCAAAATGAAACTGTAGTCAACAATTCCTTACTTGAAGTAGTTACTTTTATTTAAGAGCTAGCACTTTCGAGGCGCAATTTAATTACTTATCTTTTTTAATATTTAAAGCTTATATTCAGAATATTTCGGGATCTGATTGAAGACAAAAAGCTTTCCCTGGTGTTTACATATAGGAACATAACAAAAATTTGCCATTTTTAGTTGTTTTTAAGAATATTTAATATACTAATACACTACGTATATCCTCAATGTTTATATACCGAAAAACAAATGCACACGCAAAGCGCATCCCTCATAGTACACGTGCGCTATCTGTTGGTGCTAGTTCAGGATATCCCTATTGCTGCAAGATAACCCATGTGGTTGATGCCGGAAGCGCTAACGATGAATAACAGTAGAACTGTTTGTGATGTTACTGTATGATAATGACAAGTTTGTAAGAACAGGATCGCGTTATTTTACTGGTTCAACTTGTGAGTGACCTTCTGGTGGTAATATCATCGTGCGGTCTAGTCAGGCAGGTCAGATGCTGGTTCCTCCAGTTCTGCCATTCATTCATCTTTCATAACCACGGCGAGGTCGATCTGCCTCTATTGTCTACTGCCATATGGTGAGCGCCCAGCAGTCACAAAATACTGCCCAGCCGTAATTCAGTCTGTTGACGGCTTCTCACCAAAGGGAACAGGATTCATTCTCTGGTATGTAGCCTACAGTTAGCCGCGGGATAAATAGTAACCTTTATCAACTTAATATGGACGCGATAGCCCATGGAGGGCAAGCCCGATCAGCCAACTCACATGCCTCAGCAGAGGACAACGGTCATACAACTAAACGACATTTCATATAAGTTGAGAGGATGCGAAGGCATTTCTTTCCCCTTCTACTTGCCCTGAGTCCGTCAGTGACAGAGCGGTAGCTGTTACCTCTTATACTTACACCCCCTGAACTGTATACACTAGAAAATAAAATATTAACTGAAGTACATAAGTGAATATAAAATACAGTGACACAGATGTTTGACAATTACATATTTCAGGTAATTTTAGTGTTGTTCTTATAATATTTTCAACTAATAATTAATTAAATTAAGGAATGTTAGTTTGTATTATGAAGTCGGGGGGGGGGGGAGTGACACAGTGCAGATTGTCCCATTGTGTATGTTGTAGAGTAGCAACTAGCAGTGAAGAAAACATTTATCTTCTGCTGTCAGTAGCTTTTTAATGTACCAGTTGATATAAACAGCAATAGAATGAAATGTAAACGCTTAGTGTAGATTTTCGAAATATAGATTACCGGTGAACACTTTCAATAAAAAAATTTGTCACTAGCTATATTGAAAGTGATTTAGTCGAACGTTAGCAAAATGGACAGTAGCATCTTCCCCTTCACTGATGGTTGAGAGTGTGAGTAGACGGGAAAGCCTATCAACCAAACTGAAATGGGGAATACTCAAAGTATAGGGGAAACCTGGGCAAAGCGGATAAGCTAAGAATAAACAATGCCACAGGCTATATTTTGGTGCTCCCGAAATTAAAACTTCATGACTTTGGTTGTGACACATGTTGTCCACATATCTACAAAGCAGCAATTCGTTTCTCGTACCTATGGAGAGTGATATGATTTGAGAAAGAAAATATAGTTAATTGTTCGCTTTGCCCAGGTACACGGGCAAAGCGAATAATTAACCCGGGCAAAGTGAATATCCCTATAACATTTTCACCTTTCTATTTAATTTCTATTCACTGATAATAAAATTAAATCAACACATGAACACGAGGCATATGAGACTATAGGAAATGTTATTACAGCCCATTACAGCACGTTAGATTAGTACGAAATACAAATTTGAACAAGTCGACGTATCACTGGCACTGAAGACTTGGATTTCTTCTGCTTTTCCTCCTGTCCATAAGTTACTTCTCTTTCAACGTTTTTAATCTGTATAGATGTAAGAGCTTCAGAGCGCTGACATTTTCTTCGTTTAATTCGTATCTTTCGAGCATCCACTTTTGGCACTGGTCTAAATCAAAAGAAGTGACTTGGGTTCTCCTGCTGACGATGTTGAGGGTTTTGGTGCAACCAGAACTGAAAATCTGAGTGTAATTGATGTATTGAATATTTCGTCAATCTCTGAAGATGCCGACATCAAGGATGTGGTTGATTCTGAGTGAGCATTAACTATTTCTTCAGCCGCTGAAGAAGCTGGCACCGCAGAATTTATTAAATCTGAGCCAGCTGTCGTTTCGCTGATTTCTGTCGGCGATCTGTAAGTCTGGAGCAAACTCTTCATCAACAAGCACATTATGGTTGTATGGCCAGATAGCAGAACCACTGATTGGAAGATTTTATTTCTTCAACTGCTTTCTTCATGTATTCTTCCGACCATTTGGCTTGCTCCGTCTTCCTCTTGAAAAATTAAACCATCTGAAAACACATTACGACCATTTTAAATAAAAATTAAAATCAGTGTTGCTGATTTATAATTTAATTAGTGTGACTTAATGCCTCCACCATGTAAAGTGATCCAACACGCTTTATTACAATAGACAAATATATACAAAAATACAGCTGACACTTATATAGTGGAAAAGTTATCCACTTTGCCCTATTCACTTTGCCCCCAGACGGCACTTCGCTTTTCATTTAAGGTTATACAAACATAAACGTCAATAATCTTCTTCGTAAGTACGGAATTTTAGAATTAATTCTATCGCCTATATATTACTATCACATAACAAAGAATTTTTGCAGTACTGTATGTTGTACATATGTTTCTCTTACCTTGAAATATTTTAAGAAAACAGTCAATTTTCTTCAAACACACGCTGACTTCTTCTCTTACTAGCAAGAATGACGACAAGTCAGTTCCAGCAGCAAAATCTGGTAGGGATTCTTCCCCAACATAGCAGAAAGCGCTACCTGTTGGCGTTTCTAAGAAATATGCATTATTCTCTTTGCCGGGGTTCTTCGTTTTGCCCTGGTCTCCCCTACTTGGGACAAGCCTTAGGCCCAATTGTATAAAACTCCCTGACTGAAGATCAACTTTGATCGTAGATCGAAAAGTGAACCGAGTTCAGACACTTCTTCTATTGTATAAAACTTTTCTGCGATCAAATTACCTTGGTTCAAATGCAATCTAAGTTCACGTGAAAAGGATCTGGCAACATCGCATAAACAGGTGAAATACGTGATGCGTGGTCCATGTTATACAGGTTTGTTCAGTGTTGCCAATCTAGCGACTTTAACTCTTTTTCAACAACAATTTCTTTTAACTTTTATATTGCTTAAATAGGGATTTAGTGACCTTTTTAGTACCCCAATAGTGACAAAATTTAATCTTTCTTTGTTGATAATGAGAAATCTAGCGACTTTACAACTACTTTTTGGCGACTTTTTGTATACTCTGTTGGAGACACTGGTTTTTTGTGCAATGTAAATAATGGCGGACAATAAGAAGAAGGTTGACTGTTCTCCGAGTTGTTAACATGTTATAGTGTTTGATGCTAAACATAATAAAGCTTTATAAAACGACAATTTTCGTTTAGTAATACAGTAAATTGAAAATTTATGAGTGTACCTATCACATCCATTAATAATTAATGGTTGTTATAAACATAATATAACTATAGGTTATGTTATTTGATACTGCTGAACACGATAGAGCCTTATAAAATACAAGATTGTTTGTGTATTAAGGCAAGAAATTGAAACAAATATATATAAATGTACCTATCATATCTATTAATATTAATAATAATGGATATTTTATTTGCACAATCTGTCACTCGTATATTTCAAACAGAAAAGAAATAACTGAACTTGGATCATCTAACTTAATCGGAGAAATTTCTTCAGTCAAAGTTGACTTTAGTTTGAGACAAATTAATCTCAGATTAGACTTTATACAACACAAAATTCCAAGTTCAGCTGAAACAAGGATCAATTTAACCTCTGATCTAAGATTAAATGGTTTATACAATCAGGCCTTAACGTCTTCGCCTCATCCTCCTGCCTGTAAGTAGCTTTAACACGTGCGAAACATAAATCAATAATCATTCTTTGATTATGTAAATTAGGCATGGAATAGGAACGAAAAAAACAAAAAGAAAACACTTTCCGAAATAGAACAACAAACCTAAACAAGGGAAGTGTTATTTTATCTCTGTTCTATTTGCTATGTTTCATTCACTTGAAATTTCTTTAGAAGTTGTGACTCCTTCGTACATCCTAATCGTCGAGATTCTCGCATTGTAGATGTCCAGGTTGTGACCGTTAAAAAGAAAGTTTTTGCAGGGAGAGAGAAAGGCTGTCTGCTGTGACAGAAGATGCAACGTAGAGTCAATCATCTTTCCTTTCAAGATGTCGGGTAGTCGCTGTTTCATGGAAGAATGGTTGACCTCTGAGATCAGAGCTAATGTCAGGTGAATGGTCTGTTTGCTTTTATATCGCAAGAGCTCTCGTCTCCATGGCGATAATTGTACATGCTACCTGAGTAAAAGCACATGCTGTGCGGTGGGATGGCTGGCATCTTCATTGTCCTTTTATGATATTCGCATTGTTTACGAGGAATGTATGTAAAAGAGGCAACTGCAAGTAATCCATCTTGAAATCTTCCTTCTATAACGAGAAGTCTTCCTTCTACAGCAACAATTGCGAAGAAACGTGTACATTCCTCGAAAATTAAAAATCTCATGATGTACACTAGGATTAAGACTCAGTTTTAACACTCAGTAGGGTGTTCAATTCCACCCAGGCTAAAGGTTGGTAATACTGTGATATGAGCATTATTATGATAGTTCTTTTTGAGAATTTATTACAATTTTACTGAACGAGAGAAGGACTGGTTTTGTGCAGAAACTTGTCCACGAACATTCCCTTAATACGTTGACGCAAAAAACCGATCTTCCTCTCGCTCAGTAAAATTGTAATAAATTCTCAAAAAGAACTATCACAATATTACTCATATCACAGTATTAACAACCTTTACCACACATGTTGTTGACAACTTAGGATCATATTCATAGACATTCTTAGCGCGGGCTTCCGGTGAATGATCAGCGAACTAACGTTTTTCGTATTCATAAACCAGTGTCAGCGATATGATATGATATGATATGATATGATATGATATGATATGATATGATATGATATGAATCATGTACAAGTAACCAGTCGATAGCCGGGGCTAGTTCAGCACGCTCGTAGTGCGGGCTAGCGAAATGTCTATGCATAGCACCCTTTATGTTTTGTGTTATTTTAGTTGGAAACATAAAATCTGATGTCTTGCTGACACTAAATCATGGGAGTATTTCATTATATGTCGGATGTCGGTCTAGACCCTGTAAGGTCCGTGTGGCGTGGGTCGTATAAATGAACCTAAAAAAAAAGGGAGAGGTTAAACTAAGGTAAAGAAAGAAAATGTCGGTCTAGATTGAAAAACTGTAATTATGAACTAAAGTTTTTCAAATAAATATCATTAATGTACATTATTATTATTATTATTATTATTATTATTATTATTATTATTATTATTATTATTAAATTTACAATTTGTAAAACAAATATATTACCGGTTGTTCTGTATGGTTGTGAAACTTGGACTCTCACTTTGAGAGAGAAACAGAGATTAAAGGTGTTTGAGAATAAGATTCTTAGGAAAATATTTGGGGCTAAGAGGGATGAAGTTACAGGAGAATGGAGAAAGTTAACAACGCAGAACTGCACGCATTGTATTCTTCACCTGACATAATTAGAAACATTATATCCAGACATTTGAGATGGGCAGGGCATGTAGCACGTATGAGCGAATCCAGAAATGCATATAGAGTGTTAGTTGGGAGACCGGAGAGAAAAAGACCTTTGGGGAGGCCGAGACGTAGATGGGAGGGTAATATTCAAATGTATTTGAGGGAGAGGGGATATGAAGATAGAGACTGGATTAATCTTGCACAGGTTAGGGATCGATGATGGGCTTATGTGAGGGCGGCAATGAACCTGCGGGTTTCTTAAAAGTAATTTGTAAGTATTATTATTATTATTATTATTATTATTACTATTATTATTGTTGTTGTTATTATTATTATTATTATTATTATTATTATTATTATTAGTATTATTATTATTATTATTATTATTATTATTATTATTAAAGTTACGATTTGAATTTGTAAAAGAATTATATTACCGATTGTTCTGTATGGTTGTGAAACTTGGACTCTCATTTGAGAGAGAAACAGAGATTAAGGATATTTGAGAATAAGGTTCTTAGGAAAATATTTGGGGCTGAGAGGGATGAAGTTACAGCAGAATGGAGAAAGTTACACAACGCAGAACTGCACGTATTGTATTCTTCACCTGACATAATTAGGAACATTAAATCCAGACGTTTGAGATGGGCAGGGTATGTAGCACGTATGGGCGAATCCAGAAATGCATATAGAGTGTTAGTTGGGAGACCGGAGGGAAAAAGACCTTTGGGGAGGCCGGGACGTAGATGGGAGAGTAATATTCAAATGTATTTGAGGGAGATGGAATATGATGGTAGAGACTGGATTAATCTTGCACAGGATAGGGATCGATGATGGGCTTATGTGAGGGCGGCAATGAACCTGCGGGTTCCTTAAAAGTCATTTGTAAGTATTATTATTATTATTATTATTATTATTATTATTATTGTTATTATTATTAATGCAGTGCATATCATATTGTTTTTACCTGGCTTTAAACTTCTGTAACAATTTCAGGAACATTCATATCGCACTGTAAAAATTTTGCACCATTTAAAAATTACTGGAAAAATCCCTGTTACCAACTAACCAGAGTAAGAAAGCTAATGAATGAAGTATAGTTAATAGTCACAATTAAATGAATCTAGGTAATTAATCTCTTAAAACTTCCGTCTGCAGTGAGCGTAGCGATGAAAATTAGCTTTGCTGAAGCCACAATAAACGATTCTGTCAGGGGACATCAGCTACTGTATTCTTCAGCCGTCTCGATTTGTTTACTGCAAACGGAGTGAATAAGTACCCGTGACTTGTCTACAAATAGGGAATGAAAGTAACAGATGACAGCTGACACGTGACGCTCACAATATGACACTTCGTCTTTTGTTTCCTCACAAAGAGCGCCTAGTTAAGTGCAAGTTGACTTTTCTGCAAGTGTAACACACTATAATTACCCGGGATTTCACAACGACACTAATTTGTGTAGTGAAAACGGTTGAATTATGATGTCATCCTCCCATATATGGCAAAAAAAATAAAGAAGAGTATTTTGACGTTAAAAAGGAGACTCAACTTTCCATAGTTTAAGTAAGGTCGCTTCACGATTCTTTGACATGACAAGGAATGAGTTTAATCTTCGCCAGATCCTTTGAGACTATCGATGAATAAAGCGGCTGATGGCGAGGTTCTATATCCACGTGGTTATCGTACTCGTTTTTATAGACGAGATTCGCAGGTTAAAACCGACCGAGAGCAATGGATTTTGAAGAGCGATAAAAATTTAATCTTTAAGGGTGCTATGCATAGACATTTCGCTAGCCCGCGCTATGAGCGTGCTAAACTAGCCCCGGCTATCGACTGGTTACTTGTACAGGATTCATAGCATAGCATATCGCTAACAATGGTTTATGAATACGAAAACGTTAGTTCGCTGATCATCCACCGGAAGCCCGCGCTAAGAATGTCTATGAATACGGCCCTTAATCTTTTCATAGACATTCTTAGCGCGGGCTTCCGGTGGATGATGAGCAAACTAACGTTTTCGTAGTCATAAACCAGTGTTAGCGATATGCTATGATATGAATCCTGTACAAGTAATCAGTCGATAGCCGGGACTACTTCAGCACGCTCGTAGCGCGGGCTAACGAAATGTCTATGAATAGCACCCCTAGTCTTTGATAAAATGGATAGACCCAAACGGTCTAGGGATAGGCTACTCCTTAAATTTAATAAATGCTATACAGAAGATAGGCCTATATGAACATATAGCAATATGTGTAAGTAAATAAAATGAGGAAAAAGTAACAACGAAACAAGATTACGACACGGATGCGCACTATCCCTGATTATTTTATTTTATTTGGTTATTTTACGACGCTGTATCAACATCTAGGTTATTTAGCGTCTGAATGAAATGAAGGTGGTAATGCCGGTGAAATGAGCCGGGGTCCAGCACCGAAAGTTACCCAGCATTTGCTCGTATTGGGTTGAGGGAAAACCCCGGAAAAACCTCAACCAGGTAACTTGCCCCGAACGGGATTCGAACCCGGACCACCTGGTGGACTGATCCGAAATCGAATCACTAAACAATATTTCAGATGACTGATGTGTCTTTTAGAGTCACGCTTTTTAACTTTTATGTAAAACTTACACACTTTACACCATAATATATTTTCGTCCTTGGATGAAAAATATAATATCCGGACTTTTTTACAAGCACAGGTGAAGTTACAAATTATATTGGCGGCATTTTAATATGTTTTCACAGTATCTACCTCCACTAGATCACAACTGAACTCCTGACGAAAGGTTTACTTTTTAAACAGAAAATAATTAATCATGCTGTGACGAAACAACCTATTAAAATGCAGTAAACAATACAAAACCCGCACCGAATGATCAGAGCTCCTTTCATATATTGACGTCTTTTATTTTTCATACGAACCTGAAAATACATCAGTAAAGTAAACAGCTAACGTCATCCTATATTCTGTGTTCCTTAAACCTATAGCCGTCTCTAGGCAATGTTTTGATGTCTCAACTTCGTTCCCTATTTATGAGCAAGAAAAGGTAGTTTTGAAAATAAGTAGGCACTATCAACATCTATGTATTGTGGGTCCCTATCACCACGGCATGGCGCGTCCTCAGGTTGCGGATAGAGGAGACGGCCTCCAGATATGGAGGGTAGCTGCGAATATATTGAATAAGCAGTCGTAGACAGCCGATAAGGGGTGGTCCTCCAGCTTGGGGGTTGGGCGAAGGGCTAACAACCCATCACCGTAAAAAAAACAGCTTGTTACGAATCCTTCAAATAAGCCTCGGAATGGGACTGATTCTCTGGCACGACCACAGCAAAGGAATAAGGTTTTGAGATCTGGGACTAAGTATATGATTATGTCTCGTGACCAGAATATTGTACGAAGTGGAAATATATAAACTGGAGATTTATCCTTCGAAGAGGTGGGAAAATTCAAATATCTT
>NC_091121.1:39995286-40040286 GCF_040183065.1 Periplaneta americana | reverse complement strand
AATCAATACTTTCACGTCTGCGCACATCTCACAATTTAGAAGGTCAGTTCCGCTCCTCACTTCGATAACCATAACATGAATACTTATGAATAATTTCAAGTTAGAAATATGGTCTAGCATAAAAAGTCGTATGAAACTTGCCTATAATGGTAATTAAGACGCTCGTATGAAAATTATGAAACTCGCTTGCGCTCGTTTCATAAACAAACATACTCGCGTCTTAATTACTACCATCATAGGCTCGTTGCATAATGTACTATTCATTGCCCCAAAAATGCAAAATTACATAACAGAGAAAAAATAGCAAACAATGCAAAGAAAAGCAACATAAAAATGACATTTTTTTTGCTTTCGTATAATATAAATTGAACTACTGTACTGAAAGGCATAGCTTCAAAGTTGAAAGAAAAATAATGATGTTTAATTAACATCGTCCCTCTGCTTATGAGACAGTAGGACTTAGCTGTAGTGCCAGTGACATGAGTCTGTCGCATTTAAGCACACTTATTTGCTGATGATATGGCGTTGTTAGCAGAATAGGAAATGATACTGAGGGATATGCTACTGGAGTTAAATGACAGCTGTGAGCAGTATGGAATGAAGATAAATGCAACAAGACGAACAGCACGGTCATAGGAAGAAAAGTAAAGAAGATAAACATGCGAATTCTAAATGAGGCAGTAGAGAAAGTGGACAGCTTCAAATACTTGAGGCGTACTCTAAACAGTAACATGGCCTGCAGCCAGGAAGTCAAAAGGAGCATCTTATGCGGAACTCTGGAAAAAGAACTGAGAAAGAGACTAGTAAAGTGCGAGTGTGGCATTGTATGGGGGCAGAAACATGGACATTACGACGAAATGAAGAGAAAAAAAATATACCTATTTGAAATGTGGATATGGAGAAGAATGGAGCGTGTGAAGTGGACAGACAGTGAGAAATGAAATTGTGTTGGAAAGATGGGTGAAGAAAAAATGATCTGAAACTGGTCAGGAAGAGGAAAAGGAATTGGTTGGGTCATTGGCTGAGAAGAAACTAATGGATGCACTGGTAGGAATGGTGAACGGGAGAAGAATTTGGGGCAGAAAAAAATATATCAGATGATAGACGAAATTAAGATATATGGATCATATGAGGAGACAAAGAGGAAGGCAGAAAATAGGAAAGACTGGAAAATAATGGATTTGCAGTGAAAGACCTGCCCTTAGGCAGAACGCTATGAATGAATGAAAATGCCATCGACCTGGGCCAGGATCGAATCCGCAACCTCGGGCACAGAAGGCCAGCACTCTACCGACTGCGCCACCCAGGGCGACTAAATGTTATAGTAGAACTCTGTATGTAATTTAGTTAATAATTTATTTCATAAAATATAATGTCGTGATAGAATTAATCAGAATCTTATTGGAATTTGTTGAAATACTTTCGATTACGATAGGTATAAATCTGTGGTTTGCTCCAAAGATTTCAGAACATTGATCATATAATACACCGGGTCGATTAATTAAAAATCTGACTTGATAGGGGATATTTTAATGTGAGTCTGTTTCAATATATTAATAATATGGATGGTGTTTAGGTAAAAGGACTTAACCGCCATTTTTTTAAATGTGACTTTCCTGCTGTAATTAGCGTAATTAGTTAAAATTTAATTACGAAACGTGAAGATATGTTTTTTCACAATTATGTTTACCATGTATTGTGGGTCCCTATCACCACGGCATGACACGTCCTCAGGTTGCGGATCGAGGAGACGGCCTCCAGATATGTAGGGCAGCTGTGAATATTTTGAATAAGCAGTCGCGGACAGCCGATGAGGGGTGGTCCTCCAGCTTGGGTGTTGGGCGAAGGGCTAACAACCCATCACCTAAAAAACAGCTTGTTACGAAACTTCTAAATAAGCCTCGGAATGGGACTGATTCTCTGGCACGACCACAGCAAAGGAATAAGGTTTTGAGGTTTGGTACTTGGCGAAATGGAAATATAAAAATTGGAAATTTATCCTTTGAAGAGGTGGAAAAATTCAAATACCTGGGAGCAACAGTAACAAATATAAATGATACTCGGGAGGAAATTAAACGCAGAATAAATATGAGAAATGCCTGTTATTATTCGGTTGAGAAGCTTTTATCATCCAGTCTGCTGTCAAAAAATCTGAAAGTTAGAATTTGTAAAACAGTTATATTACCGGTTGTTCTTTATGGTTGTGAAACTTGGACTCTCACTTCGAGAGAGGAACATAAGTTAAGTGTGTTTGAGAATAAGGTGCTTAGAAAAATATTTGGTGCTAAGAGGGATGAAGTTACAGGAGAATGGAGAAAGTTACACAACACAGAACTGCACGCATTGTATTCTTCTCATGACATAATTAGGAACATTAAATCCTGACGTTTGAGATGGGCAGGGCATGTAGCACGTATGGACGAATCCATAAATGCATATAGAGTGTTAGTTGGAAGGCCGGAGGGAAAAAGACCTTTGGGGAGACCGAGACGTAGATGGGAGGATAATATTAAAATGGATCTGAGAGAGGTGGAATATGATGATAGAGAATGTATTAATCTTGCACAGGATAGGGACCAATGTTGGGCTTATGTGAGGGCGGCAATGAACCTCCGGGTTCCTTAAAAGCCAGTAAGTAAGTAAGTATGTTTACATTACTTCATATAAAGTGACTAATAATAATGTGTTAGCTATTTCTGAAATTTTTTTCTTTTGCGTGATAAAGCCTTTTACCAGACCACCATCGATATGTCATTTTTATTTATTTATTTATTTTTTCCGTAGAAAAGCTATGAATTCCTATATATAAGATTTAAAAAATCCTAAAATATGGTTTGAAAAAACCTAATTTCAGTTTTTTTTAAACCTAAAAATTCGGGGCTTGATAGTAACTAATAAGCCTATGTCACAGCCACTTGATCTTCACAAAACTGTCCGGCTTCGAGCCCCTGTTCCTCCGATAGCGAGCTGCGACTGAGACAAGGAGTGAGGAGTGAGGAGTGAAGAGTGAGCAGGTGCGAGCGAGCGCGGGTGAAGGTTGCGGAGATCATGATGCTGCACGCCCACCACTGTAGCAGCGCAGTGGCGGGCCAGGCCGCGCGAGTCGAGCGGGGTCGCCGGCACTAACCAAGGCCTTCCTACTCATTACTTTTACACCTTGATTGCAGTCAGACGGCGATTGCGCGCGCAGCCATCATAAAAAATTAACTATCTCTAGTGTTTAGACACCACAGCCGCTGCACAGAAACATTCCTGATACACATAATCGCGGCCCCGTTACTTTCTTTGTTTACTTAAACTTCTACAACTCGTTTATGTTGTTGCTGGCAGCGGTATGGCTTAGTGCAAGCAAGGAATGTCGGTATAGGCTAGCCTAGTCAACAAGACATGGGTTCGATTCCCGGTGTATGTAATCGGAATTGTGTACAAAGAGAGAATGGAACAGCTTTTCGGTTGCGTTCATTTTCTTTCTTTGTTACGTATTTATTTTAGAATTATATTACAGGATAACTCTGCATTCAATTTTACTACTATACAATCCCAGTTGTGATGCGCGACAATCTTAATTTTTGTAATGTTCATGACTTCTTTGCTTTAAAAATTGGATTCTTTAGCGTGCTAATAGATAGGCCTACAATTATTGTTGCTTAGTCAACCGTCCTAGGACAGGTTTGAACTTCTTAAGTGACACCAATAGCGCATCACTCACGAGGCAACTAAACCAGAACATAATGAGGTAGGAAGGCTAGTTCCTTCCCCTCCTCCATTGCATACATTCGCCTTTTTACCATACCGTAATCTACAGTATAGACTACACTGTATATACAGTCTAAAACTTCCCAGTCTAAATAACTTTTATTTTATTGGGTTATTTTACGACGCTGTATCAACATCTAGGTTATTTAGCGTCTGAATGACATGAAGGTGATAATGCCGGTGAAATGAGTCCGGGGTCCAGCACCGAAAGTTACCCAGCATTTGCTCGTATTGGGTTGAGGGAAAACCCCGGAAAAAACCTCAACCAGGTAACTTGCCCCGACCGGGAATCGAACCCGGGCCACCTGGCTTCCCGGCCAGACGCGCTGACCGTTACTCCACAGGTGTGGACGTCTAAATAACTAATTTTTTTAATTGAATTCAATTTAAATAAAAAAACACGTCAATTTAGATATTGAGGAGGAAGTCTGAAACCAGGGTTAATTGCATTTTAGATTTCAGCTCCCACCCTCAGTCACATCCATTTTGAAATTTCAAATGGCACCCCTATATTTTTATACTTAGGCCTATATATGAAAGAGCATTCAAATGTTTATACACTTCATTCATTTGTTTTCGGATCTTTTGTTTTCTATCGTTGCATGGCAACCTATATTTTTGTTATTAACAGTTGATTGCAGGATGAAAACACAGTTTATTTTGTGTTAATTCCTAAATTTAATCAATAAGGTTGACTTACGTTCTCTCTAGAAGGGTAGGCCTATACACCATTTTAAAATAATTTAATACACAAACTATTAGTCTACATCTGTGGAGTAACGGTTAGCGCGTCTGGCCGCGAAGCCAGGTGGCCCGGGTTCGATTCCCGGTTGGGGCAAGTTACCTGGTTGAGGTTTTTTTCGGGGTTTTCCCTCAACCCAATATGAGCAAATGCTGAGTAACTTTCAATGCTGACCCCAGACTCATTTCACCGGCATTATCACCTTAATCTCATTCAGACGCTAAATAACCTCAGATGTTGATAAAGCGTCGTAAAATAACCTACTAAAATAAAAAAAAAATAAAAATATATACAAGGCTTTCATTTCAAAACTCTCCAGTGTAAATAACTAATTATTTAAATTTAATTCGTCACACCTATGAAGTAACGGTTAGCGCGTCTGGCCGTGAAACCAGGTGGCCCGGGTTCGATTCCCGGTCGGGGCAAGTTACCTGGTTGAGATTTTCCCGGGGTTTTCCCTCAACCCAATATGAGCAAATGCTGGGTAACTTTCGGTGCTGGATGCAGACTCATTTCACCGGCATATAATATTCATCTCATTCAGACTCTAAATAATCTAAGCTGTTGATAAAACGTGGTAAAATAACCTACTAAAAATTTAATTCAATTTAGCAAAAAACATGTCAATTTAGATATTGTGGGGAAAGACTTAATTGCATTTTAAATTTCACCTCCCACTTCCAGCCACCCCAACGTTCTAATTTCAAATGGCACTTCTATATATTTATAGCCTAGGCCTACATAAATATGAAAGAGCATTCAATTGTTTATACACCTCATTCATTTCTTTTCGCATCTTTTGTTTTCTTTCGTCGCATGGCTAACTGTATTTTTGTTATTATCAGTTGATTATAGGATGAAAACACAGCTTATGTTGTGTATTTTCCTAAATTTAATCAATAAGGATGATTTATGTTCTCTCTTGAAGTGTAAGTTATACACCATTTTAAAATAATTTAATACACAAACACAACTATTACATGAAATGTTCAATAAGTTTTTGTAGCTTTATTCTCTTTAGCTCTAATGAGCAATAACAATAATCCAGGTTGCTAGGCGACGATAGAAAACAAAAGATGCGAAAACAAATGAATTAGGTGTGTAAACAATATTGAATGCTCTTTCATATTTAAGTACACAAATATAGGGGTGCCATTTGAAATTTCAAAGTGGGGTGGCTGGGAGTGGGGGTGAAACCTAAAATGCAATTAAGCCTGATTTCAGACTTCCCCCTTAATATCTAAATTCATGTGTTTTTTTGTTTAAATTGAATTCAATTTAAATAATTAGTTACTTGGACTAGGAAGTTTTGAAACGAAAGCCCTGTATGGAGCCTGATTAATGTAATATCCTAATATGTTACTAGTCAGCGATGACATCATCAAGGATCAGTGATAGGCTAGGTTTGGTTTTTGAGGTGTCTGGTATGCTTTGCATCCTACGTTTTTAGTAGTCATACTAAAAACCTGAACAAACCAAACCTAACCTATTACTGATTACCGGCTATTATGTGTAGGTTAATTCTCGGATTATTTACTTTAATCGTAACAGATAAAATCAATTGTTCTTCTCTGACACCATCATCAAGTGAGATGTACTCCCTGATAATACATGTAGCCAAACCCTTAATCAGAGGTAAAGATGCAATTAGCGATGAGAAATATACGCTAATGCATCCTATTTGTAACGGAGCTGTATATATAATGAAACTTAGTAATAACATGTTTCGTGTTTAATTAAGATGTTTTGCTCATGCTTTTCCTACATTTATGATCATATTTTGGACATTTAGACTTTTGTGCATATTTCGACATTAAGGACACATTTCACGCATAATTAATTTTTTTCTTGCGAAAGCTGTTTTCTAGTTTTCTTGATTTTAGTAAAACATGTGGTAATTAATTCCTTCATAGAGTTGTGTATGAAACATGTAAATGTCCGAATTGTGATGAGATAATTAGATAAAATTAGAATTCAAAGTTATTTCGTTTAAACTTAACAGTACGAGGGAACAGAAGAGCGAGAATGTAGATTTTGTGCACATTACAGTGGACATCTGGTGGATATTATCTATATTAACGTCACAAGACCTGGAGAGACATTTATTAGGATTATTTCGTGAATAAAATAAAAAAAGTATTTATTTCAGTCACTGACTTCACAGCATATAATAATAATAATAATAATAATAATAATAATAATAATAATAATAATAATATTTATTAATTATAATAATAATAATATTTATTAAAAGTACAAAAAAATTAAACCTTGGATTACCACACGTATTGTTAAATCAATACGATCTAGGGATAAGTTAGCTAAGCAAGTTAAACGAGACCCACAAAACAATGTTTTATTAAATTACTACAGAAAATATAGAAATATTCTCACTAATGTAATAAGAAATCAGAGAATCAAATATTATTCTGAAAAATTTAGCAAAAATAAAAATAATCCAAAGCAATTTTGGAAGACCATAAACGAAGCTACTGACACCCAATGTAATACAAATAGTATATTAAAGACAATTATAAGTCGAAATGGAATAACAATTGAAAATAAGGAAACTATCGCAAATGAATTTAACGATCATTTTACTAATGTAAGTCATGACATCGTATCTAATATAAAAAAGAAAGTATTTGGTACTCATCACTATAAGCTTTATAATAAAAGTATATCATCTATGTTTATGTTTCCTGTAAACGAATGTGAAATCATTAATATTGTTAACAGTTTAAAAAATAATGTGGCTCCTGGTATTGATGATATTACAACAAATACCCTGAAACTTATTATCGAAGCTATTTCTAAACCACTTGCCTTTATATTTAATTTGTGCATATCTCAAGGTGTATTTCCCTCAGCCCTAAAACATGCTGTGGTGATACCAATTCACAAGTCTGGTGACAAAAATAATCTTAATAATTACAGACCCATTTCACTATTACCCAGTCTCTCTAAGGTATTTGAAAAATGTATAAAAACACGGTTAATAACATTTTTAGAAAAAAAAAAAATAAACTACTAAATGATAATCAATTTGGTTTCAGAAAAAATTTGTGCACTGATGATGCTGTTATGGCAGTTACCTCAAAAATAATTCAATAATTGTAGGAAATAATGTCTAGGAATTTTTCTAGACTTACAAAAAGCTTTTGATAGGTCAATCACAGTATACTTTTGAATAAAATGGATAGATTAGGAATTAATGGAATTGCTTTAAAATTATTTAAATCTTACTTAAGTAACAGAACTCAAGCAACTAAAATAAATGATCACCTTAGTAAATCACGTAACATTTATATAGGTGTACCTCAGGGGACGATTTTAGGTCCTGTTTTGTTTTTAATATATATCAACGATTTACTTAAAATTGACATTGAGAAATATTCTGGTACTCTGTATTCTTATGCTGATGATACTGTGGTTATATTTAGCGGTTCGAGTTGGAATGAAACTTATCAAAATTCTAACAGTGGTATTAATATTATTAAAGAATGGCTGGATGCTCACTTACTTTCTTTGAACGTTTCTAAAACAAAATTAATACCATTTTCATTAACATTACATGGCCTTGAGCAACTAGAAATAAATAATAATATAAGTATAACTATACATGATTGTAACCTACCTACTTGCTCATGTAACGCTTTGAGTATATCCTCACAAGTTAAATATTTAGGCATTATTATTGACCAACATTTAAAATGGGACAAGCATATCTCCTTTCTGTGTAACAGATTGCGTAAAACAATCCACAAATTTTCCATTCTACGCTCTTATTTACCTGTTTATGTTCTGCGTACTGTGTACTTAGCTCTGTTTCAATCAATAATTCAGTATGGTATTTTAGGTTGGGGAGGAATGGCAAAATCGACTCTCCGTCCTTTAAATCTGCTCCAAAAAAGAATTATCAAAATTTGTCTATATAAACCTTTTGATTACCCAACAAAATTAATTTTTCAGGAATTTGGCGTATCAAATCTAGAACAAATTTATAAACAAAAATTGCTGATTTACTTCCATAAAAACCACAATAAATTTAAATATGATCCTCATGAATACCAGACGAGACAAAACTACAGTTTCTTTCTAAATACTCCCAAATGCCACACAACTGCTGGATTAAAACACAGCAGAAATTTTGGACCCAAAATATATAATACATTAATTAGAGCTTACCCTGAGCTAAGTACACTTAACACACATAGATTTAAGATACAAATCAGATTAATTATTTAATTGTTTAAGCTAATTGAGTTAAAAATTGTTACTCTAATATTCATGTACTTCTGTATTTTCTATTTGTATATAGACCCTGTTATTACATGCTGTATGTATTTTACCATTTATTAATGTGATTGTGCTCAATGAACTCTCGTAATTTTGTGATATATTTTGTATAATTGATCTGAACTGCGCCCGAGCACGAGCTTCTGCTCTTTCGGGCTGCAATGCCTATTGTAGCTCAAGTGTATAGAATTAATAAATATTATTATTATTATTATTATTATTATTATTATTATTATATCCCAAAAATTCGCTCACAAAATGTTAATATTTGTATATTTATGAATACTTAACCTATTCAGACATTGTGAAGTCGAAATAGAAGAATAGCGATTACTGCAATAAAGAAATTGAATGATATTCAGTAATGCCAATTGAGAAAAGCGAAATAGTTTTAAAAATGTTGATTACATATATTGCGTTTTTCTCTTCTTCAGTAGAAGTCATGTCGTTTTAGTTGTCATGGTAATATTTTTACGATACGATACGATACGATAATGTGGCATATTATGCACGATTTTCACTAACGATAAAGACTGTTTATAATGCTGATGAACAAAAATTTATGTTAGAATATGCATTCATATGACCAATACAAACAGTGTCATCATGTTCAGAAAGCTAGAAATATGTTTAATTTAACTCAAGTTTGTAGAACGTGTCCAGTATAAAAATATGACATGGCATAGAAATTCGAGAGCTAATTATTAGTATTATTATTATTATTATTATTATTATTATTATTGTTATTATTATTATTATTATTATTATTATTATTATTATTATCACTTACAAATGTCTTTTAAGGAACCTGCAGGTTCATTGTCGCCCTCACATAAGCCCGCCATCGGTCCCTATCCTGTGCAAAATTAATCCAGATCACACCTCCCTCAAATCCATTTTAATATTATCCTCCTATCTACGTCTCGGCTTCCCCAAAGGTCTTTTTCCCTCCGGCCTCTCAACTGACACTCTATAGCTATGCATTTCTGGATTCGTCCACACGTGCTACATGCCCTGCCCATCTCAAATGACTGGATTTAATGTTCCTAATTATGTCAGGTGAAATATACAATGCGTGCAGTTCTGCGTTGTGTAACTTTCTCAGTTCTCCTGTAACTTTATCCCTTTTAGCCCCAAATATTTTCCTAAGAACATTATTCTCAAACAATCTTACTCTCTGTTCTCTCTCAAAGTAAGAGTCCAAGTTTCACAACTGTACACAGAACAACCGGTAATATAACTGTTTTATAAATTCTAACTTTCATATTTTTTTGACAGCAGACTAGATGACAAAAGCTTCTCAACCGAATAATAACAGGCATTTCCCATAATTATTCTGCGTTTAATTTCCTCCCTAGTGTCATTTATATTTGTTACTGTTGCTCCAAGATATTTGTATTTTTC
Organism: Periplaneta americana; assembly: GCF_040183065.1. Lineage (NCBI taxonomy): Eukaryota > Metazoa > Arthropoda > Insecta > Blattodea > Blattidae > Periplaneta > Periplaneta americana. The sequence goes on along the minus strand of NC_091121.1, from coordinate 40,030,085 downwards.
CAATTATTATTATTATTATTATTATTATTATTATTATTATTATTATTATTATTATTATTATTAGGAGAATATAAATAAGAAAATGTGAAAGAGAAAAGGAGAAAAATTAGAAGTAGAAAGTTGAGGAGGACAGGAAGGGAAGCGATAAAAAATAGGAGAGGAGAAAAAATAAACGAGGAAAGGAAAGAAAAAAGGAAGAAAACGGAGAAGTGTATAAGGAAGTTAAAGGAATTGTAAGATTGAAGAAAAAGAGTGGATAAGATGAAAGCAGTAGAAGAGAGAAGAGGGGGAAGAGAAACAGGAAGAGAGGGAGAAGAAATAGTAAAAAGGAAGAAATAAAGAAAAGAAGAAAAGTAAAGATAAGTTAGAGGAGAAAACAGAATAAGATAGGCCCTATAGGAGAAGGAGAGAGCAAGACTTGGAGGTGTACTGGAAATGACACTTTAACGTGTATGAACGTTGGCAGGACTGAGTGGTAATGGATGTGATATTAGTATGGTAGACCTGAGAGTGAGAATGATTGATCTATAAATCACAAGAAAGATGCAGTAAAGTCCCCCATGGAAGTCTGCCACCACCATGACCGCAGCTTTACCGCACGGCCTTTTATGGTTATAAATAATAATATTGTTTGTGTCAGTTACTAGGTGTTTAACTAAATTATTAATATTTTATGATAGTACTGGAAGGTCTATATTTATTGTAATGGTATTTATATAGCTCTTAAGGCAGTTAATGTTTTTGCACATCTTCATTCTACGACAAACGTGTTTCGGTGCATCGCTGCATTTCTCGCTGTGCCTAACGTCTGCTCAAAGCGGTGTGGCACAATCAGAGAGCCGCCACAACGTACCAGGTGTGCCGAGCTCAATACAGTAGCGCCAGTATTCAAATCACCGGCTTTTAACCTTTTGTAGACAAAGAGACAACTTAAAATAAACCAGGTGCGAGCAGGCCAAATTCCTGTGGGGGCCACGAACAGTTGACATATTTCAGAAAGTGTACTGTAAAGTGGTGGGTTGGTCTAAGGACAGCATTACGAAGAATAGAGTACCTAATATTGTCGGACCATCGGATCTATGCCCCTTCAGCGCTGTCGTCGTTCTTGGAAAAGTTAACGCCTCTACTCACCCCATTCCATCCGTTTCTCTCCCACTACGTCAAACACCAGGCCACGAACCTTGCCAAATAGGGATGTTGCCAAACTTCCGTTAAACACTGTCATGTCTCTTGAATATTGCTTATAACACTGTAAGGTTAATTATTATTATCATAATTTAATTTAAGTAGGTCTAATGACGCTGATTGACTTATGCAAAATGCTATTACTTGCTTAATAATATTTCTTTCACCACTCCGTGCTACAGTATTCATGTTGAGGTGACAACACTGGACTGCAAGTGCAAATAAACTGTCCCGCAAGAAGGCTCAAAATTGTGAGTAGTGAGAGAGAGAAAGAGAGAGGGATAGAAAAGAGAGAAATAGGAATACAGGGAGAGAAATGAATTGCCGAGGCTGAAAAGGAATTAGGGTTCAGTTCGCATATCTTACGGGGGCACAGATCCGATGGTCGGACTATACCTATGCTAATTGCGTTTCTCCTCTAGGTTTTCCCAACTGTGAAGCGAATGTCAGGTTCAGAGTGCTGCATTGGGGTTAAATCGCTCGCTTGAACTCGGTCGAGTGTCGCACCCTCGAGTGAGATAAGTTCGGTCGTGATGCGCTCGTAATAAATAGAAGCACAGTACAAGATCATCTCACCGACATGTCTTATCTCAGACGACAGATAAGATACACATATGTTTTGCTCACACGGTAAAAATAAGGCTTTATTTTCTGCGTTTATGAAAAACGTCTAATGGAATGGACCAAAACAGTAACATGAAGTTATAAATAAAATAGTATGTAAAAATTCGATATAGGCCTACAGTTATTATTTCTAATTAATAATTATTCAATATTTGATTTACCAGATATATAATATGATAGGTCCATACATAGTGTTCCGCCTATATACTATGACAATGTAGAAACGCTTTACAAAATATTATTATATAGCATTAAATTAATAACAATATTAATACAGAGATAACGTCACAGAAAATATAATAAAACGAATAATCATGCTGCACAATTGTTACAGACGCAAAGATTGATACACTAATAATAATAATAATAATAATAATAATAATAATAATAATAATAATAATAATAATAATAATAATAATAATAATTATTATTATTATTACTACTAGAAAACTTGATACATTTCTTGCATTATCGTGATTGTGTTCTCCGTTTATAATAATACATTTACATCCAATAACATCTATCAGAGATGGCAAAAACAAAACCACTCTTATGTGGAGGGGGGGGGGGAGGAAACATTTACCTACAACATTTATATTACATTTTAAAGCAAGTTTTGTAGTCGTACTATGGAGAGGTTAGTTAAACACTGCAAAGTTTTGAAATGATAAATATCTATGATGTTATTACACAGTTCATCACTGTAACAAGAACGAATGTCTAACGCTCGGCTTATACCGTTCGAGGATTTATCGCTCGCGACAATTTTACCCATCATGCATGTGCGCTACCTATCGGATTATGCTATGAACTACTTGGCGCTCGAGCGAAAAAGTCCGATGCAGACCTCTGGTCAGGTTATTCCATGGAGAATCCTCGACCTCATCTCGCCAAATCTCGCCATCGACGTTAAATAACTTAATAGTTTATACAGCGTCGTTTAATAATCGACAAAAATAATCATACATTAGTCTATTACCATTGACATAAGAATTAAGCCCCGCTCCCACTTAGTGGAATCGAACCGAATCGAATCGAAACGAAACGTCTGCCGGCGCTCATATCTAGCGGAATCGCATCCAACCGAATCGAATCGATGCGTGTTACAGTATAAAATGCATCGCATAAATCTTTAGCACAGTTATATGTAGAGATGGAAAGAAAAGAAATAGCCTACATACAGAGAGATTCACGAGGATTTACCATCCTTTAAGGAGCTTATTTCTGAAGACATTTTCAGCAAAAAAGTAATATAAACATAGTTCCTATTCTCAATATTTTCAGAGTTACACCAGTGGCGGCTGATTGACTGAGGCAAGTGAGGCCGGGCCTCAGTCACTTGGCTTAACTGGTATCAAATTTCGTGTTTTCTATAATGTAGGCCCCTATTAGTTATTTGAATGAAGCATATATCGCTGTAGAAGCATTTGAAAACTTTGTGATGTAGATAGACCTTTTGCAGTAAAATTTGTTCCTAGGCCGGGATTGCTCGTGCCGGGTCTGGCTTCTGCATTTCGTATGTTTCCGCGGACTTTGAGGTTGCGCTTGAAACGTTGTTTCTGAGGCACAATTCGTCTGGCCTCGTGGCCTTGTCAGCTTTCATTTCTCCCATCCATGGACCGATCTCAAGGGTAGAGCGGGGTGGGAATAGCAGTGGTGACTTGTCTTCCTAAATAGTCCATAAATAACAAAAATTCCAGCTCTTTGGCTGACAGACACTATTCTCTCCCCTTAGGCCTATGTCTCAGTTTATGACTTAAAAATGCGAGGTTGTTGTACTATTGTACTTCGTAGTACAGTGGTGAATCTGGGCCAATGTTGTTACATATTCCGGGAAAATATAAACAGAAGCAAATGCGAGAAATAATACTGATGTAGTTAATTCATTGTTAGAGTGTCTTTTTCGAGAAAAAATAATATTGAAAGAAAGAAAGTTTTAAATAAAAAATAGCCTACCGAGATAGCTACGACATCGCTGACAATTTTTCTGACAGATAATCTTAAAACGCGAGTTTCTATTGCATTCTGTTGTGGGCAACGTAAATGGTTAAGTGGAAATGTGGTGCAAAATAAACTTTTCTGTTGGCCTTGTTTGTTGCTGTCAAAGGAAAAAAATGAAAAGAAAAGAAAGGAAGGGGAATTTCAGGGTTGCTTCATCACACTGAAATAATCACTGAAACTCACAGCATAACAGTGTATTTGGTGAGTGAAATTATTATTTTTATTAATAGTAATACAGTAATAATGATATTAATAATATAATAACAATAATAATTAATATCATGAATAAACATTACCTAACGGAGGCACTTAAACTAGTTTCATCTGGCCTCAACGAGGATTTCGATCACCGGCCGCTACTGGCTTACACTAATTTAAAGTTGTTTGTAAAATATGCTTTTCTTTATTCTGAAGGTAAAAGAATAATACAGATAGAGAATGAACCATTCAGAAGTATCATTTCTTTAATTGGCAAGTATTATGAAGCTAAAAATGTGCTGCGAACTCCTTAGTTGCTTCGAACAGATATCTCTTTCTATTTTTAACTAGAAAATTACATTATTCTTACGCACTTATCACAACAATTATTACAAATCACACCACTTCCACCGACTTAATTATTTGCAGTTCAATTTTGCATCCTAATTTACAGTCTCGGAGAATTTACGACACATTTTAAAAAAATTTCGCCGTCCGCTTGAGTACACTTGGCCGCACGCTTGTGAACGGCACTCGTCGCTCTACGTAACTGCATACGGCTAGCTTTGATTTCCGTAGCGCTCGCGCTGGCTGCTGACTGCAGCTGACCAAGATCACGTGTTCACAGCGATGCGTTCCAATAATGAAACGTAACTCTGTAAATATTGTTTATATGGCATTTTTTTCTCAGAATGTTTTCGGAGATAAGCTCCGTAAAGGACGGTAAAACCTCGTGAATCACCCTGTATATTATCCAAACAAGAAAAGGAAATACTGGATTCATTATATTTTTAACTAGGGAGATAGGTCTACGTGGAGAATTTACCAGTTTATTTCACTACATTCTAAGAAATGAAACAACATTTCGTTCTATAGAATTTCTTCGGGTTTTAATTTTTACCTGATGATTTCGTTAATTTAGCTACTTATTTCGCTTCAAGCATTATCACGGGAATAACAGCCTACTTTTGTGTCTTGTTATAGAGTAGCGGATATTATTTTCTATTTCTTTCATCACAACAGCATATATATGCAGTTATTGCCTGAATTTAATTTGTAAAATTTGTGTTTGATATAATTATGATAACTAAAAAGTGTTCCGATTTTTTACTTTCAAACTCTGGTCACAATACCGGTACAAGAAAAGCACACTTGGTACTAATGTCAGAATGATAAAAACGAAAATTACCTGTTTATAATCGAACTCAGCTAGAAACAATACCGCCTTAGCCATAGTGAAGAACTCGTTTATGGAGCACCGTATTTATTTATGAAATTAATTACTTCAGAATAATATCTAGACACGACTGGGAACTGAACTCCCTATAACGGAAAACAGTTTCATGTAACGCACTAACTATACTATATATTTTGCTATGACGTTTACAGGAGTAGCTATATAGAACATCACCTCCGAAATCGTGATGGGCGTTCCTTGCAGCGCGAGCCCACCTCACAATAGAAGCGCTCCAACAATCACCACCTGCCAACGTCAGAGATCACAGTCCGAGAGCCCAAGCACATATTACCAACATATTTTTCGGATAATGATCTCGTCCAGTAACAATGGGCGCGGTAGCACAGTTATGTTTGCATGTCCACTGCTTGCCTTGGTGACAATAGACAATCGGCCTATGGAAACTGGCTTCAGGTTATTCTGAAAGTTAAAATAGACTTTCAGAACGAAAGTATTTAAACCATAATTATGGAATCTTCTATACGTTTAAAACGATCTGATGTGTTAATGTTTGCCGGCACCGGGTTTCCCCTTGTTCCTTCCTCACCTTCATCATCATCCACACTCATTCCCTACACTACACTTACACGATGATAATGACTTGGTCGAATCCTGGCAGAGAAAATTTATATCGCGAGAAAAATCTGCTACTACAAAATATTTAACCTGACAATTTCCAATTCCTGGATTATTTATTTATTTATTTATTTATTTATTTATTTATTTATTTATTTATTTATTTATTTATTTATTTAATACTTTACTTGAGCTACATTAGGCACTGCAGCCTGAAAGAGCAGAAGCTCGTGCTCGGGTGCAGTTCAGATCAGTTATACAAAATATATCACAAAATTAAGAGAGTTCATTGAGGACAATAACATTAATAAATGATAAAATACATGCAGCATGTAATAATAGGGTCTATATACAAATAGAAAATACAAAAGTACATGCATATTAGAGTATCAATTTTTAACTCAATTAGCTTAAACAATTAAATAATTAATCTAATTTGTTTCTTAAATCTGAGTGTGTTAAGTGTACTTAGGCCTAGCTCAGGGCAAGCTCTAATTAATGCATTATATATTTTGGGTCGAAAATTCATGCTGTGTTTTAATCCGGCAGTTGTGTGGCATTTCGGATCATTTAGAAAGAAACTTTAGTTTTGTCTCGTATGGTATTCATGAGGATCAAATTTAAATTTATTGTGATTTTTATGGAAGTAAATCAGCAATGTTTGTTTATAAATTTGTTCTAGATTTGATACACACCAAATACCTGAAAAATTAATTTGGTGGGTAGGCCTAATCAAAAGGTTTATATAGACAAATTTTGATAATTCTTTTTTGGAGCAAATTTAAAGGATCGTATGTTCTCCGGCCTAGACAGAAGGTGTTTTTTTTTTAATATTTTAGTTGGTTATTTTACGGCGCTTTATCAACATCTTAGGTTATTTAGTGTCTGAATGAGATGAAGGTGATAATGCCGGTGAAATGAGTCCGGGGTCCAGCACCGAAAGTTACCCAGCATTTGCTCATATTTGGTTGAGGGAAAACCCCGGAAAAAACCTCAACCCCGACCGGGAATCGAACCCGCTATGGTCAATTAGTTTCTATTTCGTTCGGAAAAATGAACATTATTTTTCATATTCTGTGTCCTCAATGTGTGTACCAACAAGTAAATTATGTTTCCTGATCGGGGCCCCTCCGAGGTAAGAACAACAAGTAGAATACATGGAGAATGAGAGAAATAGCTACATGGACCATGGGGGTGAAAGGAAAACAAGCGAAGACAAGGAGAACAATGGAAAGGAAACGTGGAGACAAAAAATACAAGGAGAACATAGAGGATAAAAAGAGAAGAAGGGGATGCAAGGAGAACCAGGGAATACAAGTAGGATGCAAGGAGAATAAGAGGAATAGGAGAAATAGAAAAATGGAAGTACAAGGTGAACAAGGGGAAGGCAAGGAGAATAAGAGCAATACTGTTATCCAACTAGGAGATTAACCGTGAAAGGAATGTGCTTACTATTGCGTCATCTATTGGAGCGAAGTAAATAGATAATATTACCGTTATAACATCAGTTTAAAAAACATGCGCTCTCCTGCATAGGCTATGTTATTTCCTGTATGGAGAGATTAAAAGACATAGGGCCATATTCATAGACATTTTTAGTGCGGGCTTTCAGTGGATGATCAGCGATTTTCGTATTCATAAACCAGTGTTAGGGATAGGATATGATTTGAATTCTGTACAAGTAAACAGTGGATAGCCGGGGCTAGCTTAGTACGCTCGTAGCGCGTGCTGCGAAATGTCTATGAATAGCACCCGGGAGACTAACCGTGATCTAATTTTGTAACTGGAGTAGTATAAATATGTGTGTATCAGTGTTATCGTTTGTGCTTTGAGAGTTAGCCAATGGAGATGCGTGTACCCACGTGTGTGACCTTATGACATCTTATGACATCAACATTCATTCATAGCATAACCCCGCTGCGTCTCATTCCCCTGAGACTTTCTCCTGATTGGAGTACAGTACAGGATCTTGGAGGTACAGGCAGAATAAGTGGAAGACACGGAGAACCAGAGGAATAGAAGAAAAATGGGAATAGGCCTACAAGGAGAACAAGGGGAAAAGAAGAAGACTAAGACAAGAACAAGAAGACATGGAGAACGAGGAGACGACAAAGAAATCAAAGGGAATACAAAGAGAACAAGGGGAATATGAAGAGAACAAGGAGAGGGGTTGCATTTTTCTCTTTCAGTTCCCAAGTTACCTCCTCCCCCTTTACTTAGTGTGAAGAAAGACGTAGTGCTAGTTTTACGTCAAAATGCAATAATGTATTCAGTCCAAGAGGAAAGCGAACATCGAACCCACGCCCACGCAACCTCCGATCAGCAGGGAAACCCGTTACCACCTGAGCTACTTCGGTGGATACGTATCCTTACTGTTTACAATAACATTGTACTACATTATGTGTAAATTATGTACTGTGTATCATGGCTACTGATGATTTATACACGCGACAGTGGGGAGAAATGTGTTTGCTAACGTTTATCAGTGCAGCAAGTATGTCACATCCTTGTAGCAGTTCAGAGAGCTCGGCATAGGCCCGACATTAGTTGAGGAAACGCCTTCGGGAAGTGTCAGAGGACAGGAGGCGAGAAGGGCGGAGTTCCACACCCCTCCCACGAACTCTCTCGGAATGATAACATCCTCCCTCTAATTCTCTGCTCTTTGATTCAAGATCCTTGAGCAGCTTGAGATAAGGAGATTCGGTTTGGGAACCCATCCCGCAAAAGTAGACTGAAGACATTCACACTAATAGTGGATTAATGGAAAGAAATGTATTGTGTTTCGAAGGAAAAAAAAATTACTGATTATTAGGGATAGGATTTTGATGACCTATAAATCATGAAAAAATGTCCTAAAAACAATGCATTTATGACCTAAAAAACTTTCAAAAATGCCCTTAAAATATTCTAAAAAACTGATCTTACATAATTGGCTTAGTAGGAAGCAGTGGCGTAGCATGAAATTTTGAGCAGGGGAAGCTAACTCAAGTTGTCTTTCACGCAATATGAGAAAACGTATTACAAAAATACAGTCTTAAAATAAATAGTAGTCAATGTCAAGTCAGCAGTCGAAGATTGGTTGGAACATCGTAAGTAACACCAATAAGGCATGACCTCAAATGATACGTAATAAAATATGATTTCACGGTTTACACATATCTATTAACAAATAGACACGTATACGTATAACATTAGCTCACTCCCTGTCATACTTAGAGAAATTACAATATTAGTATCATTACTTAAGTATGCGTCTGTCTTTTGGTTGTGTCCTTCATTGACAGCAAGGGAGTCGGTCATTTGTTTTTTAAATCACACTTTTGTTCGTAAGTCAGTTTTGATAATACAATTGTCCTACAATTGTGCACACTAACACTTCAACTGAACACAACTGACGAATAGGGATAACTCGGAAACTACTTATTTTAAATGTTAAAGCTAGCTTCTTTGCGAGCCTTGCGACTAGGGTAGCTTAGTTAGAAAGGGATGGAAAATCTGCGGGGTGGATTACACAGAAGAAACCGGTCTGCTTGGAAGCTGGTGTGTGCAGGCTTCTTGTTTACTGCTGCATCACAAATCATCCTGAGCTGCCGCATCACAATATTTAACGCGTAAATATAAATTCTATTAAAATTAATAAATAATTTTCTCCATAAACTGCAGGCTTATTATGAAATTATTATTAGCTGGGGAAGCTAAGCTTTTTAGCTTACATTGACGCTACGCCACTGGTAGGAAGAGAGGTTTTGTACTACTTAATATTTAGACTAGTAATTAAATTAAAGAAAGTTACACAACGCAGAGCTGCACGCATTGTATTCTTCACCTGACATAATTAGGAACATAAAATCCAGACGTTTGAGATGGGCAGGGCATGTAGCACGTATGGGCGAATCCAGAAATGCATATAGAGTGTTAGTTGGGAGGCCGAAGGGAAAAAGACTTTTGGGGAGGCCGAGACGTAGGTGGGAAGATAATATTAAAACGGATTTGAGGGAGGTGGGATATAATGGTAGAGACTGGATTAATCTAGCTCAGGATAGGGACCAATGGCGAGCTTATGTGAGGGCGGCAATGAGCCTCCGGGTTCCTTAAAAGCCAGTAAGTAAGTATTAAATTAAATTTTACACAATTTTTTCTAAGTAGTACACTTTAATTAATTATTTTACCTGATGTAGTTTCCATGTATGATCATTCACCTCTGCTTCGGCATGTGGTCGTGAGGTCAGCAGTCAGCTGGTCGATCTTGGCCCTTCATGGACTGTAGCGCCATGGATCTTTACTTTTAGTTTCCCTGTAGTCTACCACAAGGCCACTCTTATCCGGAATTAGCAGGTATAGAGAAGTCTATATTGAAGGGATGGTTGGACTGATCCCTTACATGGGGTGTACTACGTTAAAATGACAATATTTGTGTAGAAAAACGATTAAAATATTATACAAAATAATGGGTATTAATGGACAAAATATGTAAAGAAAATATTAAAGGAAATAAACATTATTTTACATTAATAATGGGGATTTATGGCCAAAATCAAATGAAAATGCCTAAAAAATGACCGAATGAAACAAAAGATGCTCTTATAAGTTGAAACAGGCAAAAAATGCAAAAAAATGCCCTAACAAATATGTCTTAAAACACTCAGTTTATCACCTAAATACTAAAGCAGCTATGTTTCTGGCTTACTAGAAAAAAGATGCAATTTCATCAAAATCCTAGCCCTACTGATTATAAAAAAAAATCTATAAGTGCATAGTTTCACTACCCTACGGTAGAATCTGGGTTATACGTAACCCAGTTATAGTCTACGTAATTCTGGGTGTACGTAGTAATTATTATGCACAAATAGGCCTACTTAACGCCATTTTTCTACCTCAGACGAAGAAGAATATCATAAGATTAAGAATGGATAAACGTCCCATGGCTGGCAGGGCTGGAGGCCACAACCGTGCTGCAAGGCAAGGTTAAAGCGGCGCACCTCTAAAGGCATAATAATAACTTACAATAACATCAAAGTCAGTAACGTCTTGAAAGAAATTATTGTCATCAGTAATTTACTCGTAGCAATCCATCATTATCGACACCTGCCATACTTAGAGATGATTTTCTGATGTAAGTTATAACACCAGCATATTATAAAGTGTCCAATACTAATGGGCATTACAGCGTTCATATACGTAGATTACGAGAAAGACTTTGGTAGGTTTCACCTTATCAAGCTTTGGCTAATACTACAAGTGAGAGAAATACCTGCAAATCTCGTTCGTGCTATCAAGAGCAGTCCATGTACATTAATACTTCAATAAAAATAAATGTATTAGACTAATATGAAAGAAAAGATAGACAAGTAATGATTATGGAGTAACACCACAGGAAGTAATAACACAAAAGTGTCTACGAAGAGAAGAATAAAGGGTTGAGGAGAAGATAAAAGGAAAAAGAAAGTAGGAGAGAAGAAAGATTAGAAAGAGGAAAAGTATTGCATAAGAGAAGAAAAAAGATGAAGAGAGGAAAGAAGAAAGAGAGGAGGAAGAAAAGAAAGGAAAGGAAAAGAAGGATGAGAAGAAAGAAGAGGAAGAGAAGAAAGAAAAAGAAGAGGAAGAGAAGAAAGAAAAAGAAGAGGAAGAGAAGAAAGAAAAAGAAGAGGAAGAGGAAGAGGAGAAAATAAAGGAAAATTAAGATGAAAAGAAAGAAGAGGAAGAAAAGAAAGAAAGAAAGGAAAAGAAGAAAGTAAAGGAAGATGAAGATGAGAAGAAAGACGAGGAAGAGAAGAAAGAAAAAGAAGAGAAAGAGAAGAAAATAAAGGAAGATGAAGATGAGAAGAAAGAACAGGAATAGAAGAAAGAAAAATGAGAGGAGGAGAAGAAAATAAAGGAAGATGAAGATGAGAAGAAAGAAGAGGAAGAGAAGAAAGAAAAAGAAGGGGAAGAGAAGAAAATAAAGGAAGATGAAGATGAGAAGAAAGAAGAGGAAGAGAAGAAAATAAAGGAAGATGAAGATGAGAAGAAAGAAGAGGAAGAGAAGAAAGAAAAAGGAGAGGAAGAGAAGAAAGAAAAAGAAGAGGAAGAGAAGAAAATAAAGGAAGATGAAGATGGGAAAAAAGAAGAGGATGAGAAGAAAGAAAAAGAAGAGGAAGAGAAGAAAATAAAGGAAGACGAAGATGAGAAGAAAGAAGAGGAAGAGAAGAAAGAGAAAGGAGAGGAAGAGAAGAAAATGCAGGAAGATGAAGATGAGACGAAAGAAGAGAAAGAGGAGAAAATAAAGGAAGATGAAGATGAAGAGAAAGAAGAGGAAGAAAAGAAAGAAGAAAGAGGAAGAGGAGAAAATAAAGGAAGATGAAGATGAGAAGAAATAAGAGGAAGAGAATAAAAAAGAAGAGGAAGAGAAGAAAATAAAGGAAGAAGGTGAGAAGAAAGAAGAGGAAGAGAACAAAAAAAAGAGGAAGAGAACAAAAAAGAAGAGGAAGAGAAGAAAATAAAGGAAGAAGAAGACGAGAAGAAAGAAGAGGAAGAGAGGAAAGAGAAAGGAGAGGAAGAGAAGAAAAAAAGTAGATGAAGATGAGAAGAAAGAAGAGGAAGAGGAGAAAATAAAAGAAGATGAAGATGAAAAGAAAGAAAAGGAAGAGAAGGAAGAAAAAAGAGGAAGAGGAGAAAATAAAGGAAGATGAAGTTGAAAAGAAAGAAGATGAAGAGAACAAAAAAGAAGAGGAAGAGAAGAAAATAATGGAAGATGAAGATGAGAAGAAAAAAGAGGAAGAGAGGAAAGAAGAAGAAGAGAAAGAGATGGAAGTAAAGGAAGATGAGAATGAGAAGAAAGGAAAGAAGGAGGAGGATAAGAAAAAAGAAAAGAAAGAGGAAGATGAGAAGAGCGATGAGGAAGAGGATGAGAAGAGAGATGAGGAAGAGGAGGATGAGAAGGGAAAGAAGAAGAGAGGAAAGAAGAGGAAGAGGAAGATAAGAAAAGAGACGGGGAAGAGGAGGATGAGGAGAGAGATGAGGAAAAGTAGAATGAAGAGGAAATGGTATATGAGGAAAGGAGAAATTTGCGCAGGAGAAGAAAAACGTGTACTAGAAGGAATAAAAGTAAGAAGAAAAAGCATTGATAATAATTAAGGCTGAGAGATGTCAGTAGTGGTAGCGATATTGTTACTGACGAAATGAGGAGCTCATTTTCAAAACGACTCTTGTCTGCCTGATAACGGAAGTGAGTTTCCTGTGCCCATGCATTCTTCAAATATAACTACACATACAACTGTTGTGATTTGGCTTCGTAACGCCCTCTGAACCACGTTTTCAGGAAATCGAGCCATTATTGTTTCTTTTGAATTAGACCAAAGTGATGGTAAAATGATTGTTCAACGGCCTGGCGTAAGAATAATAATAAAAAAATTACCGGGTTTCGAACCTCAGCTCCTTTAGTGAAAGACCGTCGCCAAAGCGGACTGGCACTGTGCTTTATAATTAGCTGCAGATTTGATGACTATTATCACGATTTTCGAGGGACAGACGAATTGCCATTCAGATGGTGTCGAGTGATAAGCCCGGCCGGAGGTGTCTCGATCGTGTCAGGTCGTGGAATCGCTCATATCTACGCGCTGTGGTCGTGATACTGTATGTCCTTTCAATTAGGAACAACACGGATAATTGTCAAGTTAATGGGCTGACTCCACACACGTAACAGGCCTCCACGTTGAGAACGGACGTGTTCTAATGGACGTTCTTACTGTTACTACGTTGACTGAAAAATTTTTTTGCCTATAAATTGTATGTTATTCGTCAACAACCTCTTCTACGTCAAGATATGCAGCATAGCCGACAACACGAGTGCTTCCAACACATATATTTAGGCCCAATGGGTGCAGAGCAGTAGTAAGTAGTAGTAAGTGTTAGATCTGTTACTAAGGTCTCATTTCCAGTCCTGGCAACGAATCCAACAATAGGTATTAAGAGGGATAAAAACAATATGAATCTTCTAAAGTGGGATAATTCTCCGTCTGTGACACGATGCGAAAACAAAAAAATCCTCGCACCGTTATACAGAGTGTCCACAGAAAATCTTCGTGATTACAAATGGGTATGTCGCCTCTGTCGGTAGTTGTATGTATTACATGAAAATGGTGACACTAGAAAGGGAAACTCAAAAATTTTTGTAGCCTCCTGAATCCTGAGAGTATAGTATAGATATTATATCTACTATAGGCCTACTTAGCCTAATACATACATAATTATGATATGTGCAGAAAATCGAAGTAAGCTTATAGTAGATCTATAACTGCATTTTGTGCCCTAACTGTAACTTGCAGAATTTCTTCAACATTTTTGCTCATGTCAGTGACTTCTTTTTGAAGTGTAGAATTACATTTTATTTATTTATTTATTTATTTATTTATTTATTTATTTATTTATTTAACCTGGTAGAGATAAGGCCATGATGCCTTTTCTTCCCCTTTACCAGGGGATTACAACTACAATATTAAGAATACAATTACAATTATAATTACAATTAATATTAACTTTACAAATACAATAAAAATCAAAGTATTAAAAGATTAACTGATTAATAAAAGTTAGACAGTTTATTGTAAAAGTTAAGAAGAGAGAAACATTTTTTTAAACTTTTTATTGAACTTTAAAAATAAAACAACAAATAAAAGAATAAGAGATTTTCCAATTACCTATTCTTTTGCAGCTAACATTTCAAAACTAATAAAACTGAATACTAAATTTATTTCAAGATATTAAAAAAGTCCATTTTTATCACAGAAATGGAGATTTTTTTGCAGAACCAACCGATTTTCGCACAATTTACTATCGTAAATGGGTCACATTAATGATAAAACCTGCATGTAAGTTACTTCTTGGTGTAGGCCTATCTCTCAGTCCTATTTGGGGGTTTATCACTAATAACAAAATAACCCTGCCCTCCCAATTTTTCTTTTTAAAAAAGTTGGAAACGTTACACTTCCGCTATCTTCTTGGCCTACATAATATACATTTCTACCTATTAATAATATTGCAGTGATAGATGATTCTGATTGGCTTCTTACATTCCAATGGTAAATTGATACAGGAGTGCATTAGTGAAATAGTCACAGAATGAACAACATGTGAAAGAGATTGGTGACTTTGTTGCAACCGGAAATGACGTGGTAAAAAACGAGAGGATAAAGAAGTTGAAGTGCAGTCCTTAAATGGTCATGGATTGATCTCTCGTTACAAGTTGGCTGCTGGACTGCCGACTTCCGCTCTGTTGAGATGCCTGTAATTACATCGTCCACGCTAATTCGTATTCAACGAACACGTCCTTTTTTATCTAAAATTTTCGCCGAGTTCATTACGGCATCAGCAGAGAAAAGCCAGCCTTCTTTTTATTTGGCGACACAAAGAGGATAATGAGAGTTTAAAGTCATTAACATTTTAATGCGTGGTGCTCATACGCAGAGTATTAGATTTCTTCTTGAAGCAGATTGGATGACTTGGATCAATGATTTATTAATTGATTGCTAATTTAAATTCCATTTACGTTACACGTTAAGTAATTTTGTTCTGAAATGATATGGAGATAAAAAATTGTAAACTACCATACAACTTAATATTATCTGGTTCTCGAACCAGTGGTCCCTTGGAGAAAATACCGCTTAGGCTATATTAATACGAAAAAACAACAAATATAAATATAAATGATACTCGGGGGAAATTCAACACAGAATAAATAGGATAAACTGGGGTCTGTTGGACAGTCTGCCATGTTGGACACTCTGTACTTTAACGTGTTACCTCGCCACTTGTGGGCACCACATTCTGCTAGAAGTCAATGAGTGGCTACTTCCGTCATTGACTTCTAGCAGAATGTGGTGCCCACAAGTGGCGAGGTAACACGTTAAAGTATAGAGTGTCCAACATACCCGACTGTCCAACAGACCCTAGTTTACCCTATGGGAAATGCCTCTTATTATTCAGTTGAGAAGCTTTTATCATCTAGTCTGCTGTTAAAATATCTGAAAGTTAGAATTTATAAAGCAGTTATATCAACTGTTGTTCTTTATGGTTCTCTCACTTTGAGAGAGGAACATAGGTTAAGGGTGTTTGAGAATAAGGTTCTTAGGAAAATATTTGGGGCTAAGAGGGATGAAGTTACAGGAGAATGGAGAAAGTTACACAGCATAGAACTGCACGCATTGCACTCTTCACCTGACATAATTAGGAACATTAAATCCAGATGTTTGAAATGGACAGGGCATGTAGCAGGTATGGGCGAATCCAGAAATGCATATAGAGTGTTAGTTGAGAGGCCGGAGGGAAAAAGATCTTTGGGGAGGCCGAGACGTAGATGGGAGGATAATATTAAAACGGATTTGAGGGAGGTGGGATATGATGATAGAGACTGGATTAATCTTGCTCAGGATAGGGACCGATGGCGGGCTTATGTGAGGGCGGCAATGAACCTCCGGGTTCCTTAATAGCCAGTAAGTAAGTACCCTAAATACTAATACGAAAGATATCAAGTCATCCATATTTCAGATGACATTAATTAATAAGATAAGCCTTTCTAAGTTCGCCATCTTAAGCATATTTATTTTTAAATTGATGTTGTTGTTGTTGTTGTTGTTGTTGTTGTTGTTGTTTAGTCAACTGTCTGAAGACAGGTCTGAACCTCACAAATGATACCAAGAAGCCACCACTTATGAGGCAACTATGCCAGAAGATAATGGGGTAGGGTGGCCAGTTCCTTTCCGCCTCCATTACATACATCGCAGACTAGCTACATATAGCCTACTAGTCAGACTTCACATATATACAAACAATTGTTCTTCCTCTGACACATATCGTCAAGTTACATTTACTGCCTGATAATAGACGTACATATCAACCAGAACCTCAATCAAAGGTATTAAATTGATGATGAAGTCATATTTCAAAAGTATAAAAAATTGCATTGCAACATTGATACTAAAGAGCATCTTAAAAAAATCGTAAAGAATAAAGTAGGCCTACTCCTTCTCATACAAAAACAAAAGAGACAGGATGCAACTGGCGAAGTTAGGACTCATATGTTCTCTAAGTTCGCCACTTGTGTGCTTGTTGTGAATTCAAATAATATTTTAATGTCATAAGAGTAGGCTACAGATGTAATATATTTTAATACAGAAAAAATGGTCGTAGTAGGAATTTAGCAAAGTTTTGTCATTAATAAATTATCACAGGATTAATAATAATTTTAGTATTCCTTTACATAAAAATATATCTAAAATATCACTCATTTAAATACTAAAGTTAAAATGTAATTAGTTATTTAAATTGCCAACTGTTTAAAACGATCTCAGAGAAGTAGCAACGAATGATCCTAAGTTAGCCATGGAAGAAACTGCAGTGGCGAACATAAGAATAGTTCCTACATTTAATAACAATGTCATAAAGTAGGACATCACTGTAGTAAATGAAGGGTACAGAGAAAGAACGAACAGAGTCACAATTCTCACAAGGGTGACGACATCATCTAAGTCAGTATATTACTGCAAAATTTATGTGTTTTTCTTATCAAAACTGATAAAGGAGAATTATCACTACGGATACAATCATCCTTTCCTACATTTTCATTAGGAACAACAATAAATTTTGCAGTAATATACTGAATTAGATGATGATATCACCCTTAAGAAAATTGTGACTCTGTTCGTTCTTTCTCTGTACCCTTCAAATGTAATTCTAAAAGTACAGCCAGAAAGTAGACAATATGGGCTTTAAAATTATATATTACAATCTGTAAATGCGTTACTTATTTCGTTGGATGAAACGGATACTCACGGAGGAAATCTTATACCGGCAACTACTGATAACGCAATATGGCGACTACCTCATAGGAAGAGATACTGGTAATGCACCTTGCGTATTCAACGATGTTCTAACTCATCATACTCAAGTTACTGCTGCCAACTTTTGGCGAAATATGGTATTTTAACGAAAATGACGAGTGTCGAACTTAGAGATGCCTATCTTATTTGTTGATGTCTTAACATGGATTATTAAGAAACCAGTACATTATGTCCAATAATTATCACCATATTTTATTATTATCATTATTACCGTTATTATTACTATTATAATTATTTTTATTTTACTATCACACTATTGAATATATTGAATAAGCAATAGCGAACAGCTGATAAGGGATGGTCCTCCAGCTTGGGGGTTGGGCGAAGGGTTAACAACCCATCACATAAAAAACAGCTTGTCACGAAACCCCAACATAAGGCTCAGAATAGGGATCGATGGCGAGCTTATGTGAGGGGGGCAATGAACCTCCGGGTTCTCTATAAGCCATAGGTTATCGGTTACCCTTTTTCTAGTATTATTTATGCTATTTTTTGTAATAGTATGAATGTTACGATACTTCTTGCATAAAATGTTTTGTAAAAACCAGATTTATTTCAATCGTCATTATCTCGAAAACAGGTTTTTGGCGGTTGGTCTCTTATTGTTTTCAATTTATAATTTACATTTATTTACAATTATTTACATTTATTTAAATTTTAAAATTATTCTGATATCAATTACAAATCATAATTAACAAGGTACCTCTTTGTACTTCACAACATGTGGTCAAAATACCAACACTTAGTATTTTCATTTAAATTTATATTAATTACATCTACTATTTACATTTAGTTTTTACATATAGGCAACTCATGTTTTGTTAGTTGATCTATCGTCCACAAGGTGATTCTGTCTATTGTATTTATACAGGCTGTCTCTAAATTAGACCGACAAACTTAAGGAGCAGATAGATAACCTTCGTGGAAGCACATTTTGTTAAGGAACCCATGGGCTGCGACGCTTCGTTTCAGTGCAAGAAGGAATTACAGGTAAGTAGGTATGTGCATATAACAAGCGATTCTGTGTCACTGATTCTGTGTGTTAATCCAAGCAAAGAAAAAATACGTACAGAAAAACGAAACCAACGACGCATTAAACTGTACTGAACATTGCAACAGAATGAGTGCAGTACAAGTACTAAACTACGTGGACGAATAACACGGATAACAAGAGGTCGTACCAATGGAAGTAAACAAACTTGCTGTAATCGATACCAAATGATACTGGGCTCCGGGAGTAAACAAACCGAGTGATAGTAGTAATGACACACCCCTCTTGGACTGAAAAGAGTGATTATCCGTTCCCGTCTTCTTGCAAGGAAACGAAGCTTGCAGCCCATGGGTTCCTTAACAAAATGTGCTTCCACGAAGGTTATCTATCTGCTCCCTAATTTTGTCGGTCTAATTTAGAGACACTCTGTATTGTCACATTACAAAACATGATATGAGTCTACGACAGAACCCTTCTTACCATTCGAAGAGTTAATTACGGTACATACAATAAGTTATTATTTTAATGTACCGAAGTACATATGATATTTCCATGCAGATATTCTGCGTCATCACACGATGAAAGAGTAATGGAACGGAGAAAAATTCTCTCCAGCGCTTGGGATTTGAACCCGGGTTTTCAGCTCTACGTGCTGATGCTTTATCCACTAAGCCACACCGGATACAACTCCGACGCCGGTTAGAATCGTCTCAGATTAAGCTCCAACTCTTGGGTTCCCTCTAGTGGCCGCCCTCTGCACTACGTCATAGATGTCTATGAACGCAGGACCGAAGTCCACACATGTGCTGAGATGCACTCGATATGAGTGACTAATTGGCCGGGATCCGACGGAATAAGCGCCGTCTTAAATCACGAAGTGATTTACGCATATCATATATATTATTTTAATGTACCGAAGTACATATGATATTTCCATGCAGATATTCTGCGTCATCATACGATGAAAGATGAAAGAGTAATGGAACGGAGAAAAATTCTCTCCAGCGCCGGGATTTGAACCCGGGTTTTCAGCTCTACGTGCTGATGCTTTAATCCCGGCGCCGGAGAGAATTTTTCTCCGTTCCATTACTCTTTCATCGTATGATGGCGCAGAATATCTGCATGGAAGTATCATATGTACTTCGGTACATTAAAATAATATATATGATATGCGTAAATCACTTCGTGATTTAAGACGGCGCTTATTCCGTCGGATCCCGGCCAATTAGTCACTCATATCGAGTGCACCTCAGCACATGTGTGGACTTCGGTCCTGCGTTCATAGACATCTATGACGTAGTGCAGAGGGCGGCCACTAGAGGGAACCCAAGAGTTGGAGCTTAATCTGAGACGATTTTAACCGGCGTCGGAGTTGTATCCGGTGTGGCTTAGTGGATAAAGCATCAGCACGTAGAGCTGAAAACCCGGGTTCAAATCCCGGCGCCGGAGAGAATTTTTCTCCGTTCCATTACTTTTTCATCGTATGATGACGCAGAATATCTGCATGGAAATATCATATGTACTTCGGTACATTAAAATAATATATATGATATGCGTAAATCACTTCGTGATTTAAGACGGCGCTTATTCCGTCGGATCCCGGCCAATTAGTCACTCATATCGAGTGCACCTCAGCACATGTGTGGACTTCGGTCCTGCTTTCATAGACATCTATGACGTAGTGCAGAGGGCGGCCACTAGAGGGAACCCAAGAGTTGGAGCTTAATCTGAGACGATTCTAACCGGCGTCGGAGTTGTATCCGGTGTGGCTTAGTGGATAAAGCATCAGCACGTAGAGCTGAAAACCCGGGTTGAAATCCCGGCGCCGGAGAGAATTTTTCTCCGTTCCATTACTCTTTCATCGTATACAATAAGTTGTTAATTCAGATTTGTAAATTATATGAAAATAATATAAAATGTAAATAATAAGCGTTAATAAATGTAGGCTAAATAATATTTGATAGGTACCTACGGAAAATAATAGGGTAAACGATAGTGATAGATATTTAAGCTCAGATCTTGTTAACCTGACTTCGGAGATCCAAAGTTCGCTATATCAAATTGCGGAGTAGAGCGTCCCCTATTTCTTATTTAATTTTTCATTAACTGACACTTAAAAATTGAGGAATAAATATGAATAAAATCCGTCAAGTAGTTCAAGAGAAATGGCTGTACAGAACTGAACGGGCGCTTGGTTGAGAAACAAGAAGCATAATCAGAACAATTTATTTTCAGTTTCTGAGATACAGAAAAAGCTTATATGTCTGTTAAAATATTCGAAAGATACTTTAGCATTAGCATAAAACATTCCCTATACTTCCTACAATTGGAAAGGAGGAAAAAATATATAAGGCTGGGAAAGTACGAGTGGGCAAGATTCGTCTGTTGCTTAGGAACCATAAAAACAGCGACACTGCAAACATAAAATTATATTGCACCTCCTTTCGTATGGCGCCTCAGAATCCCTGACGTCAGACTGCAAACTGACATAGGTTCCGCAATTTGACAACTAAGACAAAAATTATTTGAAGGTAATGGTAATATTTTTTTCTTTCCTTGACTTGTTACGACTCTTCAAGAACCTCGAAGAGAGAGAGGGTGAGGAAGCGAGAAGAGCCCAGGAAGATTTGTGTGCCTCTGCAACTTGACGCTGACCATTAAAATAAACAATAAAAGTCTTGCATATCAAAATACATGCCATTTCATATAATTTTAACATTTTTTACAACATATCCTGTGTTAGGATTGAGGAAATACGATTCCGTCCATTAACGTCACACAATTTGTTGCTTGGGTATAACTCAGGATAACATACTGTGAGCGCTGTGAATGAAATACATAAATACATTCATTCAAGCCGTTGCAAGCTCGTAATGCAGGTACATACTTCTATAAAGTTACATCTTGAAAATCTAGAGCTTATTCTTGTACTGTTCGTTCCGCTTTTGTAGTTTTTATGTAGTAACCAGTTAAACGTAGTCTCACGTAAGGTTGCTGCTGTTGTAAACAAAATGCTGCAGAATTCGACTATAAATAACGTGATAGCACAATCTAGAACAGGGATGTCGAACAGCGCTCTCAAACTGTGAAACGATTAATACTGTTTCCTACCATAGCAGAGCTCAAACGACAGTCAATACGGTCAACTTCAGCTCGCAGTAGCAGTGTTCTGTACGCAGTGTGTTTATCAACTCTGGCGGCTGGTATGAATATGGAACGAAGATTCAATAATAAGTGGATAGATAGATAGATATTTCTTTATCTTAAACGACGGAAAGACACATTACTTAATATGTAGAAAGGAATTTGGATACCTAAGCTATCATATTAAAAGGCATTTTAATTCAACACATGCTAAAGCTTATGGACCAGAAAAGTTACGCAGTTCCACTCGTGAAAAGCCTGTAGAGGAATTAAAATCAAGATTGAATTTAGAAAACCTTCCATAATCATCATAATTATTATCATCATCATCATCATCATCATCGGGTGTTAGTAGAACAAGCTTGGTTCGTGCTAGCTATAAAATTTGTGAAATTATTGCAACGTTTTCAAAGCTATTCACTGACGGAGAATTTGTGAAAGACTGTCTCATAGCTGTTGCGAAAGAGATATATCCGGAACATGTTAGTCTGTCTCGTAATATTATTGCAGAGCTCATATCAGAAATGGGAGATAACTTGGAGAGACAACTGATAGCAAGAATGAAAAATGAGAGTTAGTGCAGCTCTTGATGAAAGTACCGTCCGCAAAGATACGGCGCAGCTAGCTATATTCATAAGGAGCGTCGATTCAGATTTCAATGTTCATGGAGATCTTGTAGATGTCATTTCACTAAAGTATCGAATTCGAAGCGAAGATATTTTTGAATCTCTAACAAAAACTATGAACAAAATTCAAGTCACGCTAAATGTAATTAATTTTATTTTATACATAAAAACAGTTTACGTTTCTGAACTTGAATTTGCACTGCTACAACACATACACACAAAGTTGATATTTTAAACATGATTTATGATGATGATGATGATGATTATTATTATTAATTTATTTCCGTCACTAACGAACAACATTCATGGAATGACCCAGTAGATAAAACGCCATTATTATTATTATTATTATTATTATTATTATTATTATTCATCCTCATGTAGGCCTACATTCTTTGTTCATCAGAGTTTATAAAGTGCAAATCTAAAATGAGCTCCTAATCAATTAGTAAGATGTATAAAAGTTATCAAAGTACCAGCCGCCGCATTAGTAGTTTCGCTTTTGTTTACTCCCGGTCTGCCTGCTATCAGTGTTCAACCGTTGCACGGTAAGGGAGGAGTGAAGGCTCTTCATTTCACAGTTCGAGAGCGCTGTTCGACATCCCTGGTCTAGCCAGTGGCGTATACTGGTTAAAGGGTGTGGGCTATCACTGACCCTATTATTACACAAAATATATCTAACAATTACTTTAATTTTAATTACTATGGTAAAACTAATAATACAAAATTATTACATTATGTTATATTATAAACTTTTTCTTTTGTAATTTCCTTGGGCTACCACCGGTAGCCCGGGTAGTCCGCAAAATACGCCCCTGTCTAGAATATACAGTCACGAAGCTCAATACATAGAGAATATGCATCCATAGACAGTTGCTAACCACTAGGATCGCTACTATCGCCTCATCACAGACAATGCGAAATAGTATCGACACAGTCTATGTTTCTAGTAGAAGCAGGGCGAATATCTTTCTATTCGTCCTGGTAGAAGTAAACGCAAGAAGAGCTTGCCACGGAAAGGTGCGCGAACTTTCGGAAACTTTCGGGTGCACTCGACCTCGCTTCGATTCGATTGGCAAACTGTCGACAGTTCTCAGTCGTCTGCTTCCTTGATGTTTCGAGTGAGATTTATCATAGCGCATGTAACGTAACCTAAACCTAGTTGCAGAGTAAGAAATAATATAACATTGTTGAAAATACACAAGCACGATTTTTTTTACATATAAAATCAATCAATGAAATGACAAAGATGTTATAAGAAATATGTAATTGTTGAAAATACAGACGCACGAATTTTTTTACGTATAAAATCATTGAATGAAATGACAAAGATGTTATAAGAAATATGTAATCGTGTAATAATTGATATTTGACGTTGTAATAAAACACTAATACTATGTGATTTTATTAAAATATTCCGATAACTAGGGTACTATGGTCGGTTTATTTTAATCTGTATATACTCCTTATTTTACGAGCGGAGACTGTTTCGTTTTTCATAAATTTATGAACGTTATAAATAATTCCCTAGTTTGACTGTGTAACGTTTTATTAGCACTTCCTAATTTAGAGCGAAACAGAGGGCATTGTTAAGTACATAGAATGTTATACATAACTCTGCTATTTAACAAACACACTTTGAACTACATAAAACTCCTGATATCAGGGATAAAACGCAGAAAATGTAACGCACACGCTGGCTTCTACCCGCTCTGCACAATACATTCCACGATACGAACAGCTCAAAACCGCGCTTTCGAATGCGCCCTGTAATCAGCATTAGGTGATTCATAGCAGCCCTGTAACGAGCATGGAGGCACGCGGACCGAATATCGTTCTCTGCGCATCAGTCAAATGGACAAGCTTTCTTTGCGCTTCCTATACTGTCATCACCTCAAGTTTCGTGACTGTATATACTAGAATGTGGTGATAGGTTAAAAGAAAAATTCATTAGCGTACGCCTGTTCTAGTATAGTGATCGCGGAGAGATTCCACTTTTGACGTCTCTAGTAAAGCACGTGGAAGATACAGGGCCAGGGCGCGATGTTACAACTAACAACATTCTCCCTTTCCTCACCCCAATGGTAATAATCAGTCAGCTGTTCGACGAGCAGGTGGACGGGCAGGAAGATAAGCGCGGAAGGTAAGTTAGGGGATATAGCCTATATATATGGCAACGTAGTGTCCATTTCGTGTATCCAGATGTTTGTCCAAGTCCGATAGAAGGCCTTGTGGCATTCGTGAATCCAACGCTGAAAGTTGGCCCATCTGTCTCTGTCCCTAATAGTATCGTCAGTTGACCAAAGTCCCCGTGAGACCTGATTTAACTAGTTTCAGTATTTCCTATACATAATGTTTATTATTGATGATATTAATTATTATTAGTTAATTATTATTTCTATAGGCCTATTATTATTATTATTATTATTATTATTATTATTATTATTACTATTAAAGAAAATAATGAAATGTCACTCAAAAAATAAGTTGCTATGTTGTGAGTTTGTTTCACTAATTGTTTCAGTATCATGATTGTGATGATGCTGACATCTGGAAAAGAAATAAGGAAGAGGCCAGTAAAGTGGTGATTTGTGTGGAATGTGGCATTGTATAGCACAGAAATATGCACATTACGAAGAATTGAAAAAAATAAAAGCGATTAGAAGCATTTGAAATATGTATATGAGAAGAGTGGAGCGTGTGGAATGGATAGATAGAATAAAAAAATGTAGCTGTGCTAGAAAGAGTAGATGAAGAAAGAAGAGGCCTAATGCTGAAATTGAAAAGAAAGTAAAAAATAAATTGGCTGGGTCACTGACTAAAAAGAAATTTCCTACTGAAGGATGTACAGGAAGGAATGGTGAACGAAAGAAAATTTGGGGGCAGAGGAAGGTATCAGATGATAGACAACATTAAGATATATACGAGTAATATGCAGTTATTAAAAGGAAGGCGGAAAAGAGGGATGTTTGGAGAATGTTGGGTTTGCAGTGAAAGACCTGTCCTTAGGCAGAAAACAATGAATAAATGTATAAACTGCTAAGCAAACTGTTAATTAGCTCATGTTGAAACCTCCACTAAAATTGCGTATATTATTTTACCTCCAAAGTGGATAAACCTAAGCGAATACAAAAGCTTAGTTGTGAGTTGCATAGTTCTTTTTCTGAAGATACGTAGATCGATAGGTATGAAAGTAAACTCCGAAAAAATAAAGTACATGATTATGTCTCGTGACCAGAACATAGTACGAAATGGAAATATAAAAATTGGAAATTTATCCTTTGAAAAGATGGAAAAATACAAGTAGGCCTGCCTTGGAGCAACAGTAACAAAATATAAATGCCACTCAAGATGAATTAGGCGCAGAATAAATATGTATGTATTTATTCTCACTGCAAATGGGTAAATACTAGGTGGCAGTGGTCGCCTGTGAGAAATGCCTTTTATTATTCGGTTGAGAAGCTTTTGTCATCCAGTTTGCTCTCAAAAAAATTTGAAAGTCAGAATAAATTTATAAAACAGTTAAATTACCGCTTGTTTTGTATGGTTGTGAAACTTGGACTCTCACTTTGAGAGGGGAACAGAGGTTAAGACTGTTCGAGAATAAGGTGCTTGGGAAAATATTTGGGACTAAGAGGGATGAAATTACAGGAGAATGGAGAAAGTTACACAACGCAGAACTGCACGCATTATAGCCTATTCTTTACCTAACATAATTAGGAACATTAAATCCAGACGTTTGAGATGAGCAGGGCATGTAACATGTAATCTATGCTACAGAAATGTATAATTATAGTAGAGTAACAAGTTTGAAGACCTGAGGGAAAATAAAAAACCTTTTTGGAGGCCGCGACGGAGAAGAGAGGACAATATTAAAATGGATTTGATGGAGGTGGGATATGATTGTAGGTACTGGATTAACCCTGCTGTTCTGTTCGGGTCTATATGACCCGAAGTGAATATTGTTTTCTTAATATTTTCTTGAAATAGTGAGCTATGCTTATGAGACCCAATGACTTTTTCTAATAATGCAATATGCATTTGTGATTTAAAAATAATTTACAATTTTCAAATAGATTTGTCATAATCTATAATTGTTACTTATGAGGTCTAACGTTCGGGTCAATATGACCCAACATAAGATTTTATTATTTCTAATGTGGTATTAACATTTTTCAAGAATTTTTATCATGTGTTTATTATAATGAGTAGAATTTGAATTATTGCCAACAATCAAATACACAAATTTACAACAATGGTCTGGTTTCCTGTTGTTTTTCTGAATGAATTCCTTCTAAACTGTTACATTTTATCTGGATAAATACTTCACTGTTGTTTCTCAGTTTGAGTTCACACACCATGACGGAAAGACCATTGAGTAATGCTCAGTTAGTATCAATTGTGAATTCCTCCGACAGTGAAGAGTGTGTTTCAGAATTTGAAGATAATGTAAGTTATGAATCTGAAAGTGAAAATGATGACGATTTTGACAATCAACAATCAGTCAATATTGTTCAGTCAATTCTTTCAAGAATAAAGCTATAGAATGGAAGTTGAATCCACCTCCACAACAGGGCCATCTTTCTGCCTCGAACCTCATCAAGACTACACCAGGATTTACAAGGTATGCCACAATAATGAAATAATATAGATACCAAACATAGAAGGACGGCGAGTTTATTTCCAGCAATGGGCAAATATAGACTGTATTGGTTTCCAGGATTATGTAGGACTCTTGCTTCTTGCTGGTGTTACTCGATCTCATGGGGAGTCAAAAAAAGTTTGTGGGATTAGAAAACGGGCAGAAACATTTTGCGGGCAACTGTGTCCTTGAAACCTTTTGCAGATATCGCGTGTCTTTCGATTTGATAAGAAATCTACTAGAGAATAACGAAGACGCACTGATAAACTTGCTGCTATTCGTTGCATTTGGGAGAAATGTCTGGAGGTCCTTCCTAAATTCTTCAATCCTGGCGAAAATATAACTGTCAAACAGTTAGTAGGATTTTGAAGTCGTTGTCCATTCAAGGTGTATATTCCCAGCAAACCATCGAAATACGGAATAAAAATATGGACGCTTTGTGACAGCAAAACTTCATATGCATTGGTAGCACAAGTTTATACAGGGAAAGAATATGGACCATCAGAAAAAAGTCAGGGTATGAGAGTAGTGTGTGATCTTTCCAGTAACCTAAGGGGTCCAAATGTAACTTGTGGCAAATTTTTCACTTCTTACAATTTGGAACAATACTTTTGGAAAAAATTGACAATGTTGGGGATTATACGGAAAAATAAGCCAGGACTTCCACAGCAAATGAACAACAAGGAAGTACATAGCTCTTCATTCTTCTTCACAAATGATACTACTGTGGATCCCAAAGAAAAACAAAAATGTTGTGCTAATGAGTACACTGCATTATGTCAATGAAGTCAGCAACAGGAATGATAAGAAGCCTTAAATGATTTTAGATTATAACGCATCCAAAGAGGCTGTAGACATACTTGACCTAGTAACATATACATATACTTGCAAAAGAAAAACAAAGAGATGGCCAGTGATATTTTTCTACAACATTCTTGATGTATCTGCTTACAAAGCGTATGTCTTGTGGACTTCGATAGACCCAAATTGGAATGTAAATAAATTGACAAGAAGGAGATTATTCTTAGAGGAACTTGCAAAATCACTGACAAAGGAACATATTTCATCAAGAAAGCACTTTTGAAAAACAGAGGAAGCAATCATAATTGTCAAGAACAATCAAAAATCTAAAATTGTGACTACAGTAGCCTACCGGTATCAAAGTATGAGAGTGTACAAGAGGAAAAAACTGTAATTTCTGTCCATCAAGCAATGACAATCATTATAACATTACACAAGCATTTAGTTCAATCTATAATTTTTCAAGGCCTATTGTATTGTAAGTTAAACATTTCATTCAAACAAGTATGTTTCTTCAATTTGTTGTTATTAATTTTAATAAGAATGTAGAAAAAAAAACAAATGAATAATATAGCAAAATAAAATATCACAAACGAATAATAGTAAAAAAGCTAAATAATTTCAGATTATAATAAAATAAAAAATAAATAAAAGTAATATTAATAACAATAATGATAAACTATGTTATTGTAGTCATACAAATGTTCACAAACATGATTGTGTAATTTTATATGCAATTATAATAGGTCGGGTCATATTGACCCGAACAGCACATTAGTATAGTAAAACCTAACAGAACAGCAGGGTTAATCTTGCTCAAGATACGGTCTATCCTCTGATTGAAGTTCTGGCTGATATGTGTATCTATTATCAATCAGTACATCTCACTTGACGATATGTGTCACAGGAAGAACAATATTGTTTATTTAAAATTTAATTAATTACAAACTGCCCCCCATTGAGGGCAGCCCTTACGGACTAAATATATCCTCAAAAAATAAATATAGGGGAGAGTCGGGTAGTATCGGACATCGAGTAATATCGGACAGTGCGTTTCTTTCATCTACCATCATATGATAGTACCTGAATGACATAGTTACGTTTCTCTATGCGACATCACAGAAACGTAACATGTCAATCAGGTACTATCATCGTGTAGTAGATGAAAGAAACTCACTGTCCGATATTACCCGATGTCCGATACTACCCGACTCTCCCCTAGGATACATATGTAAACATAGATAATTAAATTTAAAAAAAGAAACAAAGAAAAGGGCATGAAAAGTTACAATTACTATTAATGTGATACCATGTGATTAATCTGAAGTCTGACTAGTGTAATATGTAGCTAGTCGGTGATATGCACTGGAGGGGAAAGGGAACTGGCCACCCTACCCATTATCTCCTGCCCTAGTTGTCTCATAAGTGGTACCTTCTTGGTATTACTTGTAAGATTGAGACCAGTCTTCGGACAGTTGACTGAACAACAGCAACAATAACAACAACAACAACAACAACAACAACAAGATAGAGTCCGATGGCGGGCTTATGTGAGAGCGGCAATGAACTTTCGGGTTCTCTAAAAATCATTTGTAAGTAAGTAAGGTCAATCATGGCACGATACTCATAGCTCATTTTCAGTGCTGACAACCGGATCCTCTCTCTCCCTGTACCCCTCCGGTCTTCACGGCTTCTGTGCAAGAAGTCTTATCTAAATGCATACCGTACTGTTCGACAATATTACCCTGTCACCTTATTTCATGTTAGTAGCTCTGCTGTATGCGATGATAGCGGTACATGCGTGTTACTTAAAGTTTTTCCAAGCCTAATGAATGTTGAGTCTTTAATCAGAAATTCCTTCAATTTACGATGCCTTTCATTTCAGGGTTCTCGAGGTCCCACGGGCGCTTGACCCGACTAATTAACTCAGGTAAATAAACTACAGTCCACTGAACTTATCTACCATCTAGTATTCAATACATTATAACTAAAGCAACAAGGAATCAGGAAACTCATTTTAAGACTTCCTCTCTGCCTGTGATTTGTGATAAACCGGACGGCACTGATTCAGATCGTGTCACAGTAAATCGAACAAGTCACATAGCCTACAAACGATGGTCGTTGTCCATAAGTCAAGCCTTTGAAGCGTGCGACAGTTTCGACAAGACTTAGTTTTCTTTATGTCAAAACATAAACAAACCATAAGAAATTCTTTACATTTATAGTCTATGTGTTACGCTTACGGCGACCAACTTCTGATATAAAAATGAAGGAGACTTTGACACGACAACTTTTGGCGCAATTTTTTTACTGTGTGAAGCCTGGATTAATTGATAGAATGGTTTATATTTTTTAAAATATGAAACTATAAATTTAACTATAATATTATGAATATGATTTAAGTCACAATGTTGAGTACAATAATATTTAAAAATACAGTGTTTCTCAGTTTTAACGTATTTGTGTTTGTCAACAAGATACTGCAGAACATTTAATTTGCAATTGATTAACTAGCGGACTTACTCGTGTTAATTATGTAAGTCTGTGCGGCTTACAGCTGTTTCGGTGCTTCATCACACCATCCTCAGAGCCTACTAGATCCCGGCGTCATCTCGAACTTCTCTGCCTGTTGCGTGGGTGCGTTTGATTGTTGAAAAGTGGAGTCAAATAGTGTGTGTGTACTGAAATTGATCTGTGTGTTAAGAATTTGATCAGGGTGTGTTTTAGTATGTTTGTATATTTCATATTGTTCTAGTGTGTTGAGTTTTTGGTTCTTGGGTTGTATGTGTAGGATTTCCATGTCCGCATTTATGTTATTGTATGTATGGTTAGCATTGGTTATGTGATCGGCGTATGTAGATGTATTGTGTCCTCTGGTTATTGCTTTAATGTGTTCTTTGTAGCGTGTTTGGAGTGATCTGCCTGTCGTCCAATGTAGAACTTGTCGCAACTATTACATGTGAGTTTGTATACACCTGTGTGGTCGTATTTATTTGTTTGTGTTTTTTGTGTGTTGAGATGTCTTTGTAGTGTGTTTTCTGTTCTGTATGCTATGTTGTATTTCTCCTTTCTGAATGAAGATGCAATCTCAATGTGTGCTTTTGTTTTCATATGTTAGTGTGATGTATTTCTTGTGTTCTTGTGTTTGTGTTGTGTTTTGTGTGTTTTTGTGTTTGTTAAGTTTTTGTGTTTGTTAATTTTTTGTTTTGTCTTCCTTATTATGTTGTCTATTATGTTTGGATTGTAACCGTTTTCTTGTGCTATGTATTTGTGTTCACTTCTTCATTGTAGTGTTTGTTGGCATAGGGTATGTTGAGTAATCTGTGTACCATTGTCCTCAATGCAGCATGTTTGTGTCCGCTAGTTAATCAATTACTTATAGTCAAGTGTTAAAAGTAGTGTACCCAAGATTCAAAATGGATTTAATTTGTTATCCTGCTATGTAAATTGAAAAAAAAATTGTCTTTACTATCATAATTATGTACATAGAGTAACACCAAAGATTATAGGATCACTGATACTGTATTGCATTGATTGGTTCCTACTAAATTATCGACATTAATGCCAGTTTATATCTAAATACATTTGTTGTTATTAGATGGCATTAAAGAATTGGCCTCCCAAATTTTTTTGTCTTCATCGATTTCTATTTCACGTGAGCAGCTTCAAATGTCAACATTGGAAGAAGCTGGCAGAATCTTCCTGTATTCCAGCTCCCCAACTCTTACTTAGTCTTCCATCTCTTCGAGTTTCGAAGAAATTTTCTCTGAGGACTTTCTTTGATCTCAGCAGTAATCTTTTTCGTAATCCATCACTCCGAGGCTTTTTAAGTTTCTCAGCGATAAGATTTTTACAGAGTGAATTTGTCAGCTCCACGCCAATTCTCCAAGCTGGAGGACCAGGGGCTCTTCTATTGGGGTTACTATAACCTGCAGTACCTGACTACATTAGTACATAGAAGCACTTACAATTTTCCAAATACTTTATTTTAGTTTCATTCATTCATTCATTCATTCATTCATTCATTCATTCATTCATTCATTCATTCATTCATTCATTCATTCATTCATTCATTCATTCATTCATTCATTCATTCATTCATTCATTTTATTCCATAGATCTTATATGAGCAATGAAGCTTTAAGATGTGGAACAAGTCAAAATTTTACATTATTACAATTACAATTTTTACAAATTTTTACAGTTTTACAATTTAATAATTTTCTACAATTTTTACAATTTTGTGTAATTTTTACAATATTTTGGCGAGATGTAGTGAGATGAGGTGAGGTCCGAGGATTCGCCAAAAGATTACCCGGCATTTGACTTTTGATTGGGGAAAACTTCGGAAAAACTCAACCAGGTAATCAAATCAAAGGGGGGTAATCAAATCAAAGGGGTTGATGCCTACGACTCGCCATAGACCATCCGGCTTCAGTCCCACGGCTGGGGAAAACCTCGGAAGAAACCACCAAAGGGGGATCCAACCCAAGCCCGAACGTAGCTCCGGATCAGCATTTACTTCAATTTCATATATAAAAATACATCTAGCCTATTATCTCACTACGTTTTCAGAGTAAATTTTGAACAATATTTACATTTTCAGTTTATAAAATGACATGCATGATAGGGCACCTTGTCACACTGTTAAATGAGTGAAAAGCTTTCTGTCAGAAAAAACATCTCTTTTGCCTTGGCCCGGAAATTTGAACCTAATCGAGAATTTGTGTGAAATGATGGAAAAGGAAATGCCTAATCAGGTTATTATAACCAAAGTGATTGCGAATATGCCAGTTATAAAGTAGAGGAATGACCCATAAAATTTGAGGACATCACATTGGCTTAAATACAGAGTATTCTTTCATTTTGTAATATGAAAATGTAAATATTTTTCAAAATATGTTCTGAAAATGTAGTAGAGATGATATAAGTTAGTTGTATTTTAAAATATAAACATTTTCAGTAAATATATAATTAAAATAAAGTATTTGAAAACATGTAGGTGATTCTATTAAGGGGTTAGGTAGGCCTACAGCTTACAGTAGTAAAATTTTGGAAATATTCAACATTTTTTCTGTCCATTACTGTATGTTGTACAATAATGAAAATTAGTATGTATAAAACACTGTCCTTCTGCTATATGAAAAAAAAATATTTTAAGATTAAAAAAAAAATTTACTTTTTTTATTTATTTTTTTCTAAATTCTGTTCACTGTTCAGTGATGAAGCGTTTCCAACATTCTGTGATGAAATTTTTTGTGTGTAATTATGCATGCCATGTCTATAATATGTTTCAAAATCACTTCTGTACCTTTGATAGATTGTCTGATAACAATAAATTCATTTTAAAAAAGGTCAAATATCAGTATTTTCCTCTAACATAAAATAAAAAAAAATATTTATTAAGGAATGTAATTGAAAGAGCATGATATTGTAAACATGAGTTTCAGCAATAAAATAAAAGCGAGAGAACATGAAGAAGTTAAAAAGTTTATGAGTTATGAGGGAAATGCTTCATCACTGCACAGTAAACTGCTACCATTTTGAATTTTGAAAAAAAAATATATATATATTTTTTTTTTAATCGTAAAAATATTTTTTTCATATAGTAGAAAGATAGTGTTTTACACATAAAATTTTCATTATTGTACAAGATACAGCAATGGAGAAAAAAATTTTGATTATTTCCAAACATTTTACTGCTGTAAGTTGTACCTAACTCCTTAATGTGGCCAGGTACTGTAGTCGAGAAGTTTCAGTTTTGTGGGACCAGGCACTTACCCTCACCAATCTTCATTTAATGAGGTAAAATTTGCTAGTAGCGCAAGTGAATAATCTGCCAGATTAGACATTACTCGAAATTTACTGCTCACCTACTCGATATCAGTTCACTTCGAGACCTTCGAGATCATTTTACCAGGTATTCACCCTCCTTTACTAGGGCACGGAGGAATAATAATACCCTTCAGAGATGAGGTTACTCTCTGTCATAGTGTTTACCTATTCAAATTCCAACAATTATGTGAATTGTTATAAATATAATTAGGCTATTTTGATATAAGATCGAGGGAATTTACAAGACCGAGCAATTTCTCTGCTATGAAAAGAGAAACACGCCTACAAGGTAATTTGTTTCCTGCATGTAAACAAGTTGTGTGTTCGAAATTATAATTTTACACATAACTACGGACAGGATAAAATCTCACGAAGATTTACCTACATGTAGCATAATAAAAAAGAGATGTCAATGCTTGGGCTTCTGAAACTACGAAATGTACTTCATGCCTCCTGCACTGATACCTGACAACGATAGCACAAGAGACTATGTTAGGGTAATTAATAGCTAGAGATAAATGCACCGAGAATGCATCTGGGGTATTCCCTAATTAATCGCCGAGACCATAACATCCGCTGTCTGTTCATTAGTAGGAAGGCGCCCCCTACAATTATTATGGATTTGTTAGATCGACGACTGAGGCGAGTCTTTGTTTTGATATACTCTCACAGCACCAAACCTTGACAAGTTGAATTATCGGCGCACTTTCGTGAAACATCTTTTAAGGTGCAATTCGTGTATGTTTGCATTCGAAAGAAATAATAAATTGCATTCAGTGTTTCCACTTGTAGATATATAGTCATATAGAGCCACCGGCGTAGCTCAGTCGGTTAAGGCGCTTGCTTGCCGGTCTGAAGTTGCGTTCGGGCGCGGGTTCGATCCCCGCTTGGGCTGATTACCTGGTTGGGTTTTTCCGAGGTTTTCCCCAACCGTAATGTGGATGCGAGGTGATCTATGGCGAATCCTCGGCCTCATCTCGCCAAATATCATCTCGCTATCACCAATCTCATCGACGCTAAATAACCTAGTAGTTGATACAGCGTCGTTAAATAACCAACTAAAAAT